>NC_056746.1:365617819-365747819 GCF_019279795.1 Protopterus annectens | reverse complement strand
CCCTGTCTATTGTGCAATACACAACTGTTTCAACCCACACCACAACCAGTAGGAAATGCTCACTACAGACTTGATTTCTAAGTGTGACTATTTTACTTAACACCTGCTAAAAAATGTAAGGATCTGATGAGCAGAGGGGGAAACTGCAAGACTTTTACTTTCCCTCCTCCACTTATTGGGGTAAAAAACACCATTTTAAAATTAAAACAAAAAAGTCAAGTGAAAGTGTGTGAAGCATGGTCTCATCATTTCAGGACATCTTTATTGATAGCAGGCATTAAGACCTTCATAGACTGGGGTCAGACAGACTTCACTAAATGCTGCACACAAATTGATCAGATGAGAAAGTGCAAAGGTTATTATGGTACAGATTTTTGATCCTAAAATTTATTTTCAGTCCTTATTATGGTTAAGGTATACAACAGCTTTCTGTGAGGGGGTGGTCTTTCACTCCCTTTTTATCGCTCTCTCTCTCTCTCTCTGTGTATATATATATATATATATATATATATATATATATGTGTGTGTGTGTGTGTGTGTGTGTGTGTGATGTATGTGTGTGTGTGCGTGCATTGATAAATGTTTTATTTATATATATATATATATATATATATATATATATATATATAACATTTATTAATTATTTTATTTTACGTCTGCCGCGGTGGTATGGCGGTAGCGTTGTTACCTCACAGCAAGAAGTTCTCCCGTTCGATTCTCGGCTTGGCTTGGGAGTGCCTTCTGTGTGGAGTCTGCATGTCCTCCCCGCGGTTGGGTAGAGTTCAAAAGACATGCGTGCATAAATGGGCATGCCTTCGTTGTAGGTTGGGCATCGAGCTGGCACCTCGGCGTTTCGGAAAAATCTACTGACAATCATTAGTGGACCAGAGTTCCGCTGTGGCGACCCCTTACCGGGAAAAAGCCGAAAGACAAACAACAACAACAACATTTGTTAATCGGGTAGAGTCTAGCTGGGCAAGTAGCCCGTTTTCAGCGGAGACCCAGGGAGATAAACTCCATAAGAAACAGTACAAAAAGATTACAAAAATTTTAAACAAATTTACAAACAATATACAAAAAGTTTGACTGTTGCCAACAATCACAATTTACAAAAAGACGAATGTAAAAACAGAAAACATTGCATTTCTTAAGCCTTACTACAGACAGTAATATGAAACTCATTAGATATATAACTAAAAACCATTGTGGTGTTTTCATTTGGTAGAAGTAAGACAAGAAGATAGCAGAATAGAAAACATTTGACCGAAGGCACGAGAAACTAGCCAGGAGTATTACAGCAACATAGTCATTGTTTAGTAAGGTATTCTTTTTGGAGTTTTTTTAAAGCTATGACGAGCTGTGTTTTTTAAGATATTCTGAGGTAATAGGTTCCACTGTTTGGCTACTTTGAAGGAGAAGAGAGAGTCACCAAAGTAACTATGGGACTTTGCAACCTTGAGTACAAGTTTATCTGATGATCTAAGGGCCCTGGGCTTGGTATTTAGTTGCACTAGGCTGGAGAGTGCAGGGCAGTTTTCAGGTTTGTGAATAATAGTGGGCAGTGGTGAGCTGATTGAGCAATAACAGACTGAGAAATTCAAGCCAGTGTAATGATGGGTCCTGTTGGGTATATTAGCAGCAAATTTTGCTATTTTGTTATAGCAGGAATCAAGTGGATGTAAATCAGACTTGAGCAGGTTAGTGAAAAGTTGAGAAGAGTAGATAGGAGGTGGGATCTGTCTGTGGCTGGTCTGGCATTTTGAGTAAAGTAAGGTTTGGCCATATATAGAGCACCAAGTTTGATGTGCACTTTCTTAATTGTGAGTGATATGCGTTTATTGAATGTTAGGTTGTTGTCTATTGTGACACCAAGTAGTTTTGTTTGGTTAACTGGTTCTATTATAATGTCATTAGTGGAGTAGATGGAGAGAGGTGGTGGTTTTGCTTTGGATTTCCTGTTAGAGAAGATCATTCATTTTGTTTTGTTTGGGTTTAGGATGAGTCGAAGTTCATTTAGGTAATTTCCAATATCTAGAAATGACTTTTGCAGTTTATGTTGGAGTTCTTGGGGTGTGGGAGCAGAGCAAATAAGAGTAGTGTCGTCAGGATATTGAATGATAGAAGCAGATTTAGTGGCGGTGTTTAGACTATTTGTGAATATAATAAAAAGGAGAGGGCCAAAGATGGAACCCTGAGGAACCCCAACAGAGACTGGCAGGAGTGTGGAGAGTTTATTATCCCATTTAGTTGCCTGTTGTCGATTAGTAAGGTAGCTAACGAGCCAGTTAAGAGCTGAAGAGTTGAGGTTGAAGGAGGCTAGAGTGTTGAGTAGTAGTTGGTGGGATACCGTGTCAAAAGCTTTGGACATATCAAGGAATATAGTAGAGACTAGTTGTCCATTGTTTTTGAGGAGGTTGATGTAGCTAGTGACACTTATGAGGGCTGTGGAGGTACTGTGTTTTGGATGGAATCCGTGCTGTGAACTAGATAAGAGGTTATTTGTAGTGAGGTGGTCTAGAAGCTGCTTATGGATACATTTCTCTAAGATTTTGGCTAGGGGTGAGAGAATGGCAATGGGCCAATAATTAGAGAGATCTTTAGATGGGCCTCCCTTGTGGAAGGGGATTGATATGGGATATTTTCCATAGTATGGGGACATATTGTTCTGCGATGGAACGATTGATTAGGATAGATACGGGATAGGTGATGGAGCTTGCAGCAGTTTTTAAGAAGTCATTAGGGAGTTGATCAGCTTCTAGACAGGTTGGTTTTAGTTTTGATAGGAACTTTTTGACATAAGAGGTTTCTATGGGCTTAAAAGAGAAGTACTTGGGTTTAGAGTTAGTAGAGATAGGCACTGTAAGGGGTTGGTTAGATTTGTTGTTGTTTAAAAGTGAGGTGATAGTTGTAATGAAATGAGAGTTAAATTGGGATGATATATTTGTTGTAGATGGTGCAGAGGTAGAGGTTTTGCCAGGGTTGAGGAGGTAGTTAAGGTTTTGCCAACATTTTTGTGGGTTATTTATGTGTTTTTGCTGACAAGCTAGAAAATATTTTTTGTCAGATAATATTTGCTTCTTAGTTGTTTGTAAAAGGTGAGGTTTTCTAAGGTTTTGGAGGTTTGATAAGCAGTCCAGGCTCTATCCCTTTGTTTAATAAGAGATTTAGCATCTTTGGTTATCCAAGGTAGGTTTTTGGGTTTGGAGTGAATTCTTCTTGTTGGAGCAAAGTTATTAAGGATGTTGAGGAAGGTATCATTAAAATATTGTACAGCTTGGTCTAGGTGGAGTGATTTTAGAGGTGACCAGTTGCAGTTTTGAAGTAGGGAATTTAAGATGGTGGGAAAAAATTTCTTTTGTTACATATGTGTTTGAAAATGATATTACAGGGGGAGTGAATGCATTTCCTTAGAAGAAAGGTAGGAGAGTGATCACTGAGAGAATCGGAGAGGCACCCAGCATGGTGGGCAAAGTTGGGCTTATTGGTTAGTATCCATTCTAGAATAGATTCTTTCCTAGTGTGTTTATCGATTCTAGTGGGGAAGTTTATAGTTTGGGTGAAATTGAATAAATTCATAAAATTGGAGGGGTTGTCAGATCAGCAGGATAGCCAGTCTAAGTTGCAATCACCTAGCACTATAGTTTATTGGTTGAAAGTAGAGGATGCCCAAGATAGAAGACTTTCAATGGTAGGTAGATTATTTCCTGGTAGTAGGTAGGAGGCAATAATTATGATGATTTTATACGGATTTACTTCAAATCGGGTAGTTAGAATTTCTGCTTTAATAGAACTGGAGGAGTACAGATTCATTTTTCAATTTTGAGGAAATTTTTATATATGATGGCAATGCCTCCACCACGCTTGTTCAGCCTATCTTGTCTAATAATATTATAACCACTAGTGATTATTTCCTCATCTTTAATGTGGGGTTTTAGCCATGTTTCTGTAATAATTAGTATATCAGGAGTGTAGGTAGTTAGGGCTACGTGAAATTTACTAGTTTTTTTGTGATACTTCTGAGGTTAAAATTAGCTATGAGCAAGTCTGATTTGGAATTTTTTTTAGGGGAAGAAGGTGGAGGGTAGTATTATCAGGTATGGTGGGTGTTACTGGGTGGGGTGGGAGTAGCTGTGTGGTCCTGGGTTAGGATGTATGTCAGCTTGGAGTTTGACTTCTGTTAGTGAGTACAGACAGAAACAGAGTTTGAACTTGGATATTAGTCGATATAAGAAATCTGGATAGGAAGGAGGGTTGTGGGTATGGACATATTTATAGTGGAAGAGCAATATGTTAGAGTTAGTGTAGAGGTTAGAACAGATGTGAAAGTGGACATCAGGTTTTGTATGGTATGTAATAGTGGGGAGTGTAGGAGAGGGGTAATGTGTTATGTTTGATGTGATGAAGGTAGTGGAGTGGGAGGCTAGGTAGATGGTAATGAGTAGGAGAGAGTTGCTCAAGAGTGGTGATAACTGACATGGTGAAATAGTAGGGAAATAGGAGAACAATATGGGTGGGTTGGTGTCTGCAGTTTAGTAGTACTGATACAGTGATGTGGAGACTGTTATATGAGACAATAGGGGAGACTGTGATATATGAGGGATGAAATAATGGTCAGTGCGGTGGGATGGGAGAAAGTGAAAAAAAAGGATTGTGTGCGTGTTGGAATAAGGTAGCTGCAAAATTTTAGGATAATGAGTTAGAAAGGTGTGGTTTAGGTTAGTAAGTGTAAGGAAAGTTTATATTTATATATACAGAGACAGATGTACCTGTCAGTAGACCAATCACAATCTACTGACAGACAGAAGAGTGAAAGACCAATGGCAGAAGTTAGAAGAGGAAGAGTGACAGAATGCTGAAACATCCAGTTAAACCAAATGTTTTGGAATTTAGGAAGTGTGTCTGTGTTAGTCTATGAGGGTAAGGATTAGGAAAGGGATAAGCATCTTAATATGCCAAGGGGACTGATGCGTGTGAGCATGGGTGTATGAGTTTTGTTTAGTATCACTCTTTGGGAAAGATGACTTTGAATTGGAGTTATGGATAGTACACTAGTAAGGTGGTGGACTTATTTTGGTAAAAAAAATACTTCAGTTTTCTTGGAGCAACCTGCTTTTAATTTCATTTGCATATACCGGATCGGTCGAGGCCCGGGTTAACAACGACCGCCACCAGTACTGTTAGCCAACAGGGTGCTGGCGGAAATTGGGCTACTGTTGGCCGAAGGAGAAGAGGAGGGCGAAGGCGTGCCCGAAGGCAGGAAGAGAGGAGGAAGGTTAGGAGTGTAGCAGTGAGGGTAGGAACTTTGAATGTTGGCAGTATAACTGGTATAGGAAGAGAGCTAGCTGATATGATGGAGAGAAGGAAGGTTGATATATTGTGCATGCAAGAGACCAGATGGAAGGGAAGTAAGGCCAGGTGTTTAGGAAATGGGTTCAAATTGTTCTATCATGGTGTGGATGGCAGGAGAAATGGGGTAGGGGTTATACTAAAGGAACAATATGCCAAGAGTGTTTTAGACGTGAAGAGAGTGTCTGACAGAGTGATGTTTATGAAGCTCGAAATTGATGGTGTAATGATGAATGTTGTTAGTGCATATGCTCCACAAGTTGGGTGTGCGATGGATGAGAAAGAAATTTTGGAGTGAGTTGGATGAAGTTGTGGTGAGTGTACCCAAGGGTGAGAGACTGGTGACTGGAGCGGACTTTAATGGGCATGTTGGTGAACTGAACAGAGGGGATGAGGAAGTGATGGGTAGGTATGGTGTTAAGGAGAGGAATGCAGAAGGTCAGATGATTGTGGATTTTGCGAAAAGGATGGACATGGCTGTGGTGAATACGTATTTTAAGAAGAGGGAGGAGCATATGGTGACGTACAAGAGTGGAGGAAGATGCACACAGGTGGATTATATCCTATGTAGGAGGGCCAGTCTGAAGGAGATTGGAGGCTGTAAAGTGGTGGCAGGGGAAAGTGTAGTTAAGCAGCATAGAATGGTCGTCTGTAGGATGACGTTGGTGATCAAGAAGAGGAGGAGGAGTGTGAAAGCAGTGCCAAGGATTAAATGGTGGAAGTTAAAAAAGGGTGATTGTGAAGTGGAGTTTAGGGAAGAGTTAAGACAGGCACTGGGAGGCAGTGGTGAGTTACCGAATAGCTGGGTAACTACAGCAGAACTAGTAAGGATGACTGCTAGAAAGGTGCTTGGTGTGACATCTGGACAGAGGAAGGAGGACAAGGAGACCTGGTGGTGGAATGAGGAAGTACAGGAGAGTATACAGAGGAAGAGGCTGGCGAAGAAGAAGTGGGATTGTCAAAGAGATGATGAAAGTAGACATGAGTATAAGGACATGAGGCGCATGGCAAAGAGAGAGGTGGCAAAAGCTAAGGATAAGACGTATGGAGAGTTGTACGAGAGACTGGACACTAAAGAGGGAGAAAAGGACCTGTACTGATTGGCTAGACAGAGGGACAGACCTGGGAAAGATATGCAGCAAGTAAGGGTGATAAAGGATAGTGAGGGGAAAGGTACTCACAAGAGAGGAGAGTGTGTTGAGTAGAAGGCAAGAGTATTTTGAGAGGCTGATGAATGAAGAGAATGAGAGAGAGAAGGTTGGATGATGTGGGGATAGTGAATCAGGAAGTGAAACAGATTAGCAAGGAGGAAGTAAGGACAGCTATGAAGAGGATGAAGAATGGAAAGGCTGTTGGCCCAGACGACATCCCAATGGAAGTATGTAGGTGCTTAGGAGAAATGGCAGTGGAATTTTTAACTAGATTGTTTAATGAAATTTTGGAAAGTCAGAGGATGCCTGAGGAGTGGAGAAAAAGTGTTTTGGTACCTATCTTTAAGAATAAGGGTGATGTGGTGAGCTGCAGTAACTACAGAGGGATAAAATTGATCAGTCACAGCTTGAAGTTATGGGAGAGAGTAGTAGAAGCTAGGTTAAGAAGGGAGATGATGATTAGTGATCAGCAGTATGGTTTCATGCCAGGAAAGAGCACTACAGATGCGATGTTTGCTCTGAGAGTGTTATTGGAGAAATACAGAGAAGGTCAGAAGGAGTTGCATTGTGTCTTTGTAGACTTGGAGAAAGCATATGACAGGGTGCCTAGAGAAGAGTTGTGGTATTGTATGAGGAAGTCGGGAGTGGCAGAAAAGTATGTAAGAGTGGTACAGGATATGTATGAGGGTAGTGTGACAGTGGTGAGGACTGCAGTGGGAGTGACAGATCCGTTTAAGGTGGAGGTGGGATTACATCAAGGATCAGCTCTGAGTCCTTTCTTATTTGCAGTGGTGATGGACAGGTTGACAGATGAGATGAGACAGGAGGCCCCGTGGACTATGATGTTTGCAGATGACATTGTGATCTGTAGTGAGAGTAGGAATCAGGTTGATGAGACTCTGGAGAGGTGGAGATATGCTCTAGAGAGCAGAGGAATGAAGGTCAGCAGGGCTAAGACAGAATATATGTGTGTAAATGAGAGGGAGGGTAGAGGAATGGTGAGGATGCAAGGAGTAGAGTTGGTAAAGGTGGACGAGTTTAAGTACTTGGGATCAACAGTTCAGAGTAATGGTGAATGTGGAAGAGAGGTGAAGAAGAGAGTACAGGCAGGGTGGAATGGGTGGAGAAGAGCGTCAGGAGTGATTTGTGACAGACGGGTACCAGTAAGAGTGAAAGGGAAGGTCTACAAGACAGTAGTGAGACCAGCTATGTTATATGGGTTGGAGACAGTGGCATTGACAAAAAGGCAGGAGTCAGAGCTGGATGTGGCACTCGGTGTGACTAGGATGGATAGGATTAGGAATCAGTATATTAGAGGGTCAGTTCATGTTGGACAGTTTGGAGACAAAGCAAGAGAGACGAGATTGCATTGGTTTGGACATGTGCTGAGGAGGGATGATGGGTATATTGAGAAAAAGATGCTAAGAATGGAGCTGCCAGGTAAGAGGAAAAGAGGAAGGCCTAAGATAAGGTTTATGGACGTGGTGAGAGAGGACATGCAGGTGGTTGGTGTGACAGAGCAAGATGCAGAGGATAGGAAGAAATGGAAAGAGATGATCCGCTGTGACGACCCCTAACGGGAAAAGCTGAAAGATGATGATGATATACTAGACTGTATTTTTTAATACTGGTGGTCTTAACTGCTTCAGTTTTACACAACAAACAAAACACAATGTGTTACTGAAACTGTGGTCAGTGAGGGAATAGTAAATTAACGTAATTTGTTGTGCTTGATTCTGTTTTGTATTTTTGAATATTCTGAGTGCTTCTTTAGCTATGTGCAGATGTTGTTCTTTGGAATTCACATGATGCATGCATATGTATGTGTTTGCGCTTGCATACAGAGATACATACATCTACATATATGGGCGTCATTCACTTTGTTGATTTTGCAGCTCCTCGACAGAAGAAATTACTTTGAAAATGCAGTTGAGTTTTTTGTTAGTCAAATGTGGAAGATGATGTAAGTAATGGGGTTCAATTCACACAGGTAAGGCGTGTGTGGGTTTGGGATACTAATGCTGAAAGCATAGCTCTCAACTGTCCAGATTTTTGCATCATATTTTGGTCTACTCCTCATAAAATTTGTGGTTTTCTGGAAAATCTTTGAGGACTTAATTCATTAAATAATGATAGACATTGCAGTTTCAGACTTCATATCTTTCTGAAAATGTGCACAAATGCAAAATCTCTTATTCTAGCAATAAGTTTATAAGCGCAATATTTAAAATCTGTCCCTGTTTTTGGGCCTTTGTCCCCCGTTATTTTTGGCTTTGTTTAGATTTCTTGTGCTAAGAAGTTGAAAGGTATGGCTGAAAGTTTCAGACATAGGATCATAGATAGCTATTAGACTATTGGCCCAGAGGCTGTTACAAGCCTAGCCAAGAATCTAGCCCTTGTTCGCCCAAGTCAGCACCCAATGTTCCTGTCCAGCAGGGACACAGGTGGAATGCCAGGAGTGTATTTCTTTTCCCTATCCAGTTATTCAGGTTGCACTTAAAAAGGGATATACTGAAAGTTTTGGCATTAATGGGTGGGAGTGTTTGTGTGACTTTTGTGGGTTAAGGTTAGTTTAAGGGCTAAGTAAGGGAATAGATCTGGTTATGTGTTTTGGTGGATGTGGTATGTCTGTGTCTTCTGTAGTGTAGTTAAACAACACACTATCTACACAGTGCTGTAGATATGTGCTTTTATCAAACTCTTCATCTAGGTCTACTGTGAGGATACATTTTGTACATCTATACAACTACATATATAATACACAGACAAAATTGTATGTTAATATGAATTCTATCTATTGTGTAATGAATGAAATATATTGGACTGTAGATTTAAGAACAGCACATCAACACTCCACCACACACACACAAATTCCATACATACATATATATATATATATATATATATATATATATATATATATATATATATATACATATATATATAGGTAGATGCAAACCTCTCTGTCTGTCTATCTATTTATCTATCAGTAATGCATGCATCTGTCAATTTTACTATGGCAGAGTTTTAGATATTTTAATTTATCTTGCACCAGTGATTTATTTTATTACTCCTAAATAAAACAGTTTGTGGCAGCACTTGTGAGGAAGCAAATTTAACACATTGTGAGTCTTAGTATGTCAACATCTCCTGCACTCTTAGTTAAATGGCTAAATTACTGCATGAAAAGAGACATAGAGGAGCTCTCTGATTATGTAGCCCAGGCAGGTATGACCCTAACCCTGAGCAGTATCCTTCCTTCACCAAGAATGATGCCACAATATAGAGACAAGATGATCAGCTTTAACAATTGGCTTAATGTCTGGTGTCATTCAAAGGGGATCCAGTGTCTGTCTGCCTGGGATGACATGCTTGACAAGCCACGCTGCTTCGCAAGGGACGGCTTGCACCTGTCACCCCTGGGATTCCGGATATTGGCTAAGGCTCTTGCCACCCCCATAGTGCCTTTAGGCAAGGCTCAAATTCTAAACCTACCACCCTAGAAAACAAAATGGGAAGAAATTGAGGGTAATGCTGCTCAATGCCAGAAGTCTAAATCTCAAAATGCACGCACTCGAGGCCCTTCTCAGTATGGAGAACATCGATGTCTGTGCTGTAACTGAAACCTGGTTCAAGGCTCCTGAGAGCACCCGGCACTATTAGGTTTTACCTCATATCATGCGTTCCGCCCCAAAACCCGGACCACTCCACAAAAGGAGGGGTGTATCCATATTCATAAAGGATACTCACACCTCCAGGTTGGTGGCAACGCATGAAGTTCGGAAACCATCCAGGTGCAACTAACAATAGGCAAAACTGCTCTACAAATTGTAGCATGCTACAGGCCACCCTCTCAAACTCAGGAACCCCACACAGCCTTCCTGAAGACACTGGAGGGTATAAATGTATCTCCAAACACCATCATATTGGGTGACTTCAACTACCCGAATATAGACTGGGAACATTACTCAAGCCCTAACTTTCTAGCCCAACGGTTCCTGGAGTTCATAAATTCAAATGCCATGGAACAGCTAGTCACTGTTCCCACGAGAGGAGAAAATATACTAGATCTCATTGTCACAAACATGGGGACAAAATGCTCCACACCGAAGTATATCCTCATTGGTGAGATCTGATCATAAACTAATCTCACTTGAAATCCACATCCCCCGCCCACCCCAAACAAAAAAGACCATAGTGAAGAACTTCTCTAAAGCAAACTTCACACTACTCAAGACTGGTGTGGTATCCTTCAAAGCCCCTGAGTCAGAGGAAACCACAACCCAAGCTGCGGAAGCCCTTACAAATGCCTTCTATGAACACCTCCAGGACTGCATGGATCAGGCAATCCCAAATAAAACCAAGACTCTTTCCACAAAGGGCAAACGTCCAGTCTGGTGGACCCCAGCCATTAACAAACTTTACAATAAGAGGAGAAAGCTATTACATGATAGAACAAAATCCATAAAAGGGAAGTCACCCCTGATCATTATTAGTAAAAAAATACGAGCACTCATAAAATCAACTAAGGCCAATTTTGAGAGAAAAATTGCCATGGATTCAAAGGACAATCATAAGGCCTTTTCAGCTATGTTAGGAACCTGGGTGGAAACTCACAGATATGCTCAGAATTAGTCCAAAATGATACAAAATCACTGAACCCACAGACATTGCCAACATACTGGCAGACAGGTTCAGTGCAAACTTCACCCCTCTCCCCTAAAGGAGAGATAACTATCCCAGCCGAGTGTAGCCTCCCGGACATCTCAAATGCGCAGGTGAAAGCTGCTCTCTAAAGCTAAAAACACAGCATCAATGGGACCGGATGGTGTCCCCGGCTGTGTGCTACACGAGCTAAATGAGGAATTAAACCCGCATAAGGCAGCTGTTTAATCTCAGCCTTACCACAGGATACGTGCCCAAGGAGTGGCGACGGCAACTGTGGTCCCACTCCACAAAGGTGGCGCCTCACGGACCCTGGTAATTACCGCCCATAAGCTTAACAAGTCTAGTCTGCAAAGCTATGGAGAGGATCATAATGGAGCTCATAAACAAAGATATAGGGGACTTGCAGACATTGGACCCGACCCAGTTTGGCTTTGTCAAGGGAAGATCATGCCTTTTGAACTTGGTCGACTTCTTGAAATAGTCACCAAGGCCATTGATGAGGGAAAGGCAGTCCATACAGCCTACCTTGACCTTGCAAAGGCTTTCGACGCAATACCCCACTCGGGTATTGTAGAAAAACTTACCAGCTTAAATGTAAACCCATATGTCACAAGATGGGTTGCAAACTGGCTTAAGGACAGAACCCACAGGGTTAGAGTTGCTGGCGCTGTGTCAGACTCCAAGCCGGTCACAAGTGGTGTCCCACAGGGCTCGGTCCTTGGCCCCTATTGTTTGGCATCTACTTCTCAGAAGTACAGGCCAACATGGGAGGACTTTGGCTGACAAAGTTTGCAGATGACTGCAAACTGGGCCATAGTGGAAAGTGCATCGGACACTGATATCCTTCAGAAGGGACTCACGGAAACAGATAGCTGGTGCCAGAGCCATGGCCTGAAGTTAAACGCCAAAAATGTATAGTCATACCCTTCGGGAAAAACAAGGTAACCCCAAGCTACCATATAGGTGGCAATCCACTAAGCACAGAAGAGGTTATCAGGGACCTGGGGACCCAGGTTGACAGTGGCCTTTCTTTTGACACTCACATTGCTAAAGTGGTTAGAAAGACCTTCTACATTGCCCACCTGATCATGAAGGGATTCACATCCAGATCTAGTGAGGTCATTGTTCCCTGTACTCTTCACTTATCAGACCAATGATCGAGTACAATGCCCCATTCGGGATGTATCTCACCCGACATCTGCAGCAATTGGAGAGACCCCAAAAGTTCCTCACCAAAAGGATAAAGGGACTCCAAAATCTGTCATATGCTGCCAGATTGAAGAAACTCCAGCTCTATTCAGTCGCATACCGTCTGCTCAGAGGTGACATGTGCCTGACATACAAGGCCATGTCCAACCCGGAATTAATGGACATGCTCCACCTCTAAAAATCCAAATCCACCAAAACCACTAGAGCAAGCGACTTAAACCTTAGCACGGATATAAATAGGACGTGCTGGAGGGATAGATTTATCACTCAGAGACTCCCTATGCTGTGGAATAAAATCCCGGTCCATGTGAGGCAGAGCACCTCGCTGACTCTGTTCAAGAGAAATCTAGACCTGTGGATGGGAGATCGTAGGTTTACCCCGGGAATCATCTCTGGGTCACTGCTGGACAGAGGCACAACAAACTAATGGGCACAGTATTTTTTCATATAAGGGGTGGCGTAAGCCACAATAATTTGGGCTAGGCTTATAAATGCCTTAGGGCAGATAGCCTAGTATAAACCTATGAACCTATGAACCTATGAAGGTTATGAAGGCTGCGCATAGTTAAAGGCATACAAATTACTTACCCTGCGTGGAGAAAGAGAGAAAGCCAGAGTCTGTAAAACTGGTCAGGAACATCTGGATTTAGGAAAGGTAGCAACCCACACACATCATCCATGCAGTGTACCTAACAAAAGAAAAAACACAGTTGTGAAAGTAAGACAGAAGTTTCATGGCAGTTAAAGACAATATAAGCTAGGAATGACCAGTAATACAACATTATGAAGCAGAAAGTGATTAATTCTGTTTTAATATGTTTTAATATTACAATAGTATATATGTAATCTGACTGACTTTTTTTTTTTTTTTTTAGTTTTGCCATTTTAGTCTGAACTAATCTTTTTATGTTAGTAAAACTGTGCTCAAGTGGGTCCTCAGTCTACAGCTTGCTGGGGATAACAGTAGCCAATCAGCTGGCCATTCTTACTGTTTCTGTGGTAGGCAGGTTCAATTGTAGCTGATCAAAAGTAGATTTTGAAGACTATTTTATTTTTTTATATATTTTTTATGGGGCAAGCACCCCCACCTACATTTCAAAAAGGTTTCCCTCCTCTTGCACTCCAGTCTAAGGATGAGGCCCCCTGAGTCACTGTGATTTGGGACAAGGTCAAAATCTGACCACATTTACCTGTTTTGCTGAAGCATGTTTCAGCCAGGTACTACTTACAGAGTACTTGACATTTCACACTACAGTCTAGATATTTTCTTTGCTCATAAATCAGTCTGCTCTGTGAAATTGGGATTTTTTTCTTTTCTCCCTACAATGATGGTGGTCTTCCCTACAGTGATCATCAGTTTTCCCTCTTGGTCATCCTATTGATTTACTCAGTCCATCTAAAGAGTAAGAACCTACAGGCCTGTTCATTACCCTATGAGGTGACAGTCTAGCACTGAGAGCTAGGCTGTCATTTGCTGAAGGACAGGAAAAGTTTTTGGCTATGTTTCTCTCCCCTCCCTTTGCAAAAGTCATGAATGCTGATAATGAGGGTCCTTAGGGTGTGCATATATGCTCTCACACATGCTGATCACTAGTATGCAGCATAATGCTTAATGAAAGTGGGTCAACTATTCTTGCTATAGAAATCACCTGCACCCCCCCCACACTAGACTGATGTGCTGTCTCCTTCTCCTTCTCTCGCAACATCTCCTATGCTACATCCTGTAAACCTGGGTTGCTAGTTGAACCAAGTCATATAGTACAAAGTTAGGACTTTTTACAAACAGAATTCATCCTAACATGACCCTAACACCAAGAGTATGACAGAGATGAAATGATTTTTGTTTTTTCTGCTAACCCCCCCCTCCCACATCCCTTCCTTCTTCCTGTACATTGCTAGTATGTTTATAGAGTTGTATATCCACAGCTGACATCACAGCAAACTAAACTCCTTAAGTCAAGTCATAGTGCTTGCTGTGATACTATTGAGCTCCATAAACTCTTCTGGTCAAGGTGTACAGCCAGGTGAAACATGAATCTGGCATGCCCACCCAGAAGCAGCAGCCTGAGCTCAGTCTAGAATGTTGACCACCACCATGACTGTGCAGGATCTGCTGGGGGGCTCTTTGGCTAGCTGCTACGTAATTCAAGAACCTGATGACATAATTTGAAATGTATTCCATAAGCTCAAGTGTAAGTTTTCACTCTGTCATTTCACTGTTTCCTGAAGATCACCTCTCTCATTCACATCCTGAAGCACCTTTTGTGGTTGGAACTATGAAATGTATTGTGTAGTTATGCATGATAAAGCTGCAGTACTGGTATACCCACTGACAGCACCATGCAGGTGAGGGTCCTGTCCTTGCATTTTTTGTGAAAGCTATGGGCTATGCTATTAAAACTACCTCTGGAGGTTTCTGACTTCTGTCTCACTAGGTGGAGGATCCTCTTTTGTCTCTCCAGTCTCCCTCTTGCAGGAAGTGCTGCCTTGTCCATTTTTTAAAGAAAGGGAGGAGTCAGCAGGTCCCTTTCCTTTACCTTCTCTGAGCCTTTCCTGGCAAAAGTCCTTTTCATAACCTGAGTTACTGGTATTCCAGATGAACAGCCAGCTAATACATCAGTAGGTAAACTTATATATTAACCAAAACTGTTAAGTCTCAGAAACTGCCACAATAAATCGTACAAACCTGTTTAGAGACTTATTTAAAGCTAACAGATCATCTTACCAAAACTGACAGAAAAAAAGTGAGAGACTGGTATTTGCTAAGGTCTATCTTTTTTTTGGCGGGTGGGGGGGGGGGGTGAGGGGGTGCTGTCCACTGTTTATATGTTCAACACTTTTACACTTTTTCCCCTGTGGTATTCATGGTATGTTATAAGAGACACACTTGCATTTTTTCATCAACAGTGCTTTGTAAATCTGTTTTGACCTCTGAACTTAGTGGTTGTACTGGTGGTGTTTGCTCCTCAATACTTTCCAGTGGAAGTCACCCACACAACCAGAAATTATTTGTATCTTTAATGAATGCTGTTGTCTTTCAGAATGAATTAAACAAAGTAATTCTACAGAATGTCTACCATTAATGCAAAGCCTACAAACTGGGTGCCTGTTGAAATTCTAAGGAACACAGCTGTAATCCTCAGATTAGTAGTACTAAAGTTGAGGTTGTTTTACTTTTGAGACACTGCACTATCTGAGTTAGTATATTACATAAGTGACAGGAATATTGAGGGTGAGGAGGGCAAGCCCCCCCCCCCCCCCCACACACACACACAAACACCTTAACAGCATTACAGCAAGGTTAGATTCTTGTATTTATTTGTTAATTTCACTTTTTCACAGTTATGGGTCTTGTACTTATGACTGGAGACTTTAATTGAAATTGTAAAAGCAGAACCTCTGATATGACCTTTTCACTCAAGTTCAGCAATCTTGGAGATGGCTTATAGTAGTGTTGTTGGGAATATGGGGTATTGGGGAGTATCCCCTGAAGAATGAAACCAATTCAAAATTTTCACAGTTGGGAGAGTTGGCAGTTATGGGTTTTGTATTTTCAGTAGGTGAGTAATTACACATAATTACTCTGAAGTTTAATCCTGCACTAGAAACAAACAGTCTCCGTGGTAGCAAGCAAGTTGTAAAACATTTGGCACTGCCTCACAGACAACAGCCATGAGCAAAGTGTGCCTCTGTTTTTGTAAGAGCTTTAACGCTGTAATATACATTTCACACTATCACACACTCACACACACACGATTGTGACAGCATGAAGAGTGCTGCTTTACCATCCAGTATCAGATTATAGAGCAGTAGCAGTGAAAGTTGCTTAACAAATCTCTAAGCATCTTTCTTACATGAGAAAGGTGTGAGTTGTTTTTCTTCAGATTTCAGAGGATAATTGCAGTGCTCAATGTACTACAGATATTACACATTAGTAACTTTGTTTTTGTCTATAGCAGACCATCAGACACATGTATTAAAATAGTGACTTAAAAAACATTACTTGTCCATACCTGTGAGCATAGAGTGGCTTCTTCATGGAAATAGCCCTTCATGAAGACACAATACTCCCGGGATGTGATTTCACACCTAAAACATAAAACATAATATTATAACTTTATTCTTCTTAATTTGTATATAAAGAAATTATTTTGGTGTGGCTAAAAATAAATATATTTAAAGAATAAAAAAAAACATTCTGTTGGGACTGGTGAGGAACATACAATGATGATGAGTCAGCAGTTTGTTTGCTCAATGCAACATTAATGGGGCTCTGCTTAAGTACATAAAGATAGGCAGGTGCATAAACATATACGTATGCTAACATAGACACATGGAAGCATCCACATATACACGCATATAATACATGTGTGTATATGTGTAAACACAAATATGTATGTGTACATTCTTGCCTGCCCACACTGAAACAGAGTCAGCCTTCTGCTTTTAAAGGTGCACACCTCACAATACCACCAACAATGGGTATCAACTAAAATTCTTGAAAACCATTAAATTCTGGATGCCATCAGCAATATCCTTCCATCCATCCAATCAGCGATATATTACTCAAAAACATTTAACCATGCAGTAAAGAATGTCATTATTACTCAACTTTGAAAAGGTACTAAAGACTGAACAACCCAAAATAACAAGGCAAAAGTGCTAAAAATCATAGAAGGTTGGGTAGCAGAATGTATCCAGTCATGGCTCTACAACAAACAATACTGCTATCAGTCCTGGATGTAAAAGACTTTTGATGAAACTGGTAGCTTATTCCATCTTACTTTGAAACATTGCCACTTGGTACAAACCCTTGCCTGTGCAAATGAATTAAGAAAAAAATGGCCAAATGTAGAGAGATAGTGAATTATGTAGCAGTGTGGAGTTCTTAAAAAATATTACTGTGTATGTAATTTTCTATTTCCATCCTTGGTATAGGCTAGAATTCAGAAAAGCTACCACGAGTGGTACCAAACATTGGCAAATTTCCAGTGGGGGGTAGCCTTTTCTGATTCACAAACAGGTCCATCACAGTGATTTTACATGTTCAGTATAATCACTGGGCTGGGCTGTCCTAACTGCTCATGAGGCATTTTGGGGGGAGTGCCTTATTCTGATTAACCATATGCCCTCCATTGGAAATGCCTCTACTTAGGCTAGTTATGCATAAATTAGCACATGGGAGATCACATAAAAAGTAAGATCAGGACAGGAAGTGGTGATGGTGGGGTGTGAGTGTGTATATGTGTGTAGCAATGTGTGCGCATCTGTAGGGTATTAGTGGTCTCAGATGAGTGCATGGATATGTGTGCTTGCTTGGGTGGTCGCAGTATGGAGGTTAATGAGGAGATTGGTACAGCAGGGATGAGTGTGTGGGTATGTGTGTGTCTATGAGTATGTTAGGGTGAGGTGGGATGTCTCATGTATATTGAATGTGTGTGTGTGTGTGTGTGTGTGTGTGTGTGTGTGTGTGTGTGTGTGTGTGTGTGTGTGTGTGTGTGTGTGTGTGTGTGTAAGTGTGCATGTGAGACTGCCTGTCCATGTGTGTGCGTGTACAAGTATGACTGCCCATGTGTATGTGTGCATGCATGCATGTGTATGTGTGTGTTTGCATTAATATCTCAATACGTGTGTGGGGGGGTACCATACCTCTCAATGCCCATGCTCAAGCCTTCCAGATGAAAAATCTAACATAATTTCAACAGCAAACTTTTAACCAACTATGTGATTCAGAGACAGTAGTTTGCTAAATCACACTTAACACCATTTTCAAAGAGCTAACAATATGTAACAAGGGGTTGTTGAGTTACAGCCCTCACAACATTCAATATCCTTTGTGACACATTTTACAACAAAATCTATATTAAATGCAAATTAATCTACTGTTCTCAAACTACTCAGTCAGCAAACTGTTAAACTTATTTCAACAGCTTTGTTTTTGGCAAACTAGTGAACAACCCTGGTGCTTTGATGCTGTCTAGCTTAAGTGAAGGTGGAATCTGCCAGATGCCTTGACACGTGTAAGAGAATTCTGTGGCAATTTACCCTGCCTTAGAACTGACAGTTGCACTCCTTAATGAAATTCCTTGCATATCATGAGCTGTATTTAGCTTTAGTTTTATGTCCTTTTGATTTTTTTCTGGTCCACCTCTTTAACCTCTGGCCTGAATGGCCCTACTTGTCCTTAGTCGTACACTCTTCACAATCGTTGAGACTAACTGGTATTTTTACCTGTCATCAGATGAATTTTCCCTCTTCAGGGAGAAATCACTTTGTGGCTTTGACTGCAGGTGCCTGTGAGTAGTTGGGGCAGCACTTTTTATTCTTGACAGTAACAATGTGGGGACCACCCTGGTTAAGAACAAAATGTAATAAACCATCAACCAGGAAGAAATAGTTTGTATCTTGGAAGATAAGGGCATTGTTGGATCTACAACTGCATATATTTCTAGGCAGATGGAGTAATGTGGGAATTATGGATGAAGGTACATTTAGGTAGACGGGGAGGATCTGGAGCTATGACTAGAAGTGCTTGAACTCTGAAAGTACTTCTGGATAGATGGGACACTGCTGGAGCTACAACTGCAAGTGCTTCTGGGTAGATGGGTCAGTGTTGGATATATGACTTGATATGTTTCTGGGTAGATGAGGCAATGTTGTGTAGCTACGATTGCAGGTACATCTGGAAAAATGGGGCAGCGGTGGACCAAGGACTGCAGGAGCTTCTAAGCAGGTGGGGCAATGCTGCAGCTACATGTAAGGAGGCAATAAAGCCATCATATAGCAGGTCAGCAATAATGAACTGCCTCAATTTTGGCAATTTGGATATAGAGCAGTAGAAGAGGTTAGGAGATTCCTGAATGCTTGTAAGCATCCTCCCCAATTGGCAAGAAAGTGCAGTACAATGTCTGCTGTGCTGGGCTAGTGCATGTAAGCATTTTTGTATACCCACTATCCTAGAGTGCTATATACTGCTTGCTACTGTACAAAACCTGGATCCCTTCTCCAGATGGAATTGCCATGACAGAATTCTGCCAAACCTTCCCCTGAGATGGGTAACTCTGTTTGTCACTCAGTTCCCTTCCCCCAGTTTGGGTCCGCCAGTACCCAGATCATTAGTCGACCCCATGTCATTTGAGGTGCAGTCAGGGTCAAAATATTTACACTAAAGAATTAGTTTAGGTCAGGGTTGCTTTTTTACATCCCCTAAGGTATGAGTACACATACACAGCCAATTGTGACACACAAGAACAGTCCTGCACATGTCTGTCTTGTTTGTTTGCAATACCATTGTACAGACCAAGCCACTACACTGAATGTCTTAGTCTCCAATGGGTTTCACTGCAACAACTTGGCCCATACCCTCCATGAGATCCAAGAGCTGGATGTCAACCTCTTAGTCTCACTCACTACCTACTCTGATCCTGAATCAGTAGCTGAACTTGGGTCACTTGCCTTGTAAGTAAACACCCTGTCCCTATGCCAAGGGGCCATTTGCTTCTGTAGAAATTCATCTCAATTTAAGAGGCTCTTAGGACTTTCTCTAAATGACAGTTTGTAATGCACATTGTACAGACTGGAATGCTTATTCTGGTCACCACT
This sequence comes from Protopterus annectens, assembly GCF_019279795.1. Lineage (NCBI taxonomy): Eukaryota > Metazoa > Chordata > Ceratodontiformes > Protopteridae > Protopterus > Protopterus annectens. Next base: position 365,727,843 of record NC_056746.1, on the reverse strand, counting down.
AATGGTAGTTTTAATGTCTTCCTGAAGATTCATATAATGAACAATTACTTACAGAAAATATGGGTGTGCTAACATGTGGTGACACTGATACCACAGCATGTAGAGAATGGGAAGACTAGGAATTACTGCATTTTATTTCATAGAAACCTGAGGCATCATGCACATTTTGGCAAATGACTGAACTCCTGAGAAGTGATCTTTTCAGGTTCAGCATCATTAAACATGTTGAGTGTATACTTGTCTCTGAGGTCAGCTAACACTGAGTGAAATGAAAGGGTAAGTTATTATTTCAGGAAAATTTGTTTTTACTTTGAGTTTCTGTAACCATGGAGATACCATAGGCGGGGGAGCAACAACCATATTTTTGGGATGCAGGGGGATACACCCCCTGCAAAAATACATTGCTTTGAAATACTTTGTGACCTGAGCAGCAATCATTATGGATCAGCGTAGAAGATTATATGTGCTTAAGGCACTGTGCTGGACTAAGAAACATAATCAAAAAACAAAAAGGATACCCCCTTAAAAAAAATCTTTTTGGCCAACAGCCAAGGATAAGACTGCCACCTGGGGTCAATAATGCATCTGACCTGTAAAGTTATATGATTATTCTGGCATATAATGATTATCTTGGGTATGAGGGCTGTACTTTATAGGCTAATGACCACCAGGGCCTTTATAAGCCTAGCATTTGCATCCCCTTGTAACATGTGCATCATAATTGGGAGTGGGAGGCATTTGTTTGAAGGTTACTAAAAATTATGTGGGGGAGTATGTTAGTTAGGGAATGTTTACTGTTGGCCTATGTGCATAAGAGACATGAGAGCCAGCTCAGGAATTAATTTATGATTACCCATCCAATGTTAGTTACAGAATGTTTACTGTCAGCCTCTATATATAAGATACATGGGGGCCAACCCAGGGATGAATTTGAGATTTCCCATCCAATGGTCAAGATTAAATTAAGTTTGAATAGGGTTAACAATAGACATGGATCTGGATCCTTTGAGTTACATATCTGTTTCGCTAGCATGTTCTATTGATGTTGCAAGCAAAGTTCAAATCCTTGGATCTAGTGTTTCTGGTACTGCTAATTTTGTGCATGAGCAAAAGCTCCATCAGGTCTGGATCTAGGGATGCTTTATACACCAACACAGATTGAAATTTAACAGCCTGTAGGAGACAGAGACAGGGCTCTAGGTGGTCTGTATAGGATAGTGTATTAACACCCTGGATTCTCTTGGTGAGGAACCTCTATGGGTATTCCAGCTGTTGCATATGCTTAAGTCAGATGAATGTCAAAGGGGGCATTGTACTTAATGATGGTCTGATAAAGGAGGAATAGAGTGTTATTATAACTTCCTTGGACCTGGATGCCATACCCTTGCTTATAAGTTAGGCAACATAGAATGTTTTTCTTACTAACTTGGCTACATGTTGGTTAAAGGCCAGATTACTGTCTCTCGAATTGTGTAATTGCTTTATTTGCTGTAGTATTGTTGTATATCCTTCTCAATCTGTATTAATTGTTGTATTTGGACTATTTTATTTTAAATATTTTCCTTTCTCATTTGTATAACAATCATTACTACCTGCTGTACCTATATTGCTACTGTTTCATGTATATTTTTGGCTTTTTTGGAGCTTTTCTCCCCAGGACTCCATTGAAAACGGGTTCTTTATGGCCCAATGGACTATCCTGGTAAACCAACTGCAATAAATAATAAATAAATAAATATGCTCCCAGATCTCTAACTACTAGGCTAGCTCTTAGGGATGTCTCATCAATGGAATAATTTGTCTGGGTAGACGTTTTCCCAAAAGGCACTATAATGCACTTCTTTGCACTGAGTTTTAATCCATTGCTTTGGCACCAGTCATTTGTCTGTGTTAGTCCCTCCTGCAGGAGATTAGTGTCAAGAGGAAAATTTATGATAGCCCCCAACTTGCAGTTGTCTGTGAACTTGGTGTGCCACAGGCCCTTGACATTAGTCTTGACTTCCAAGAAGTAGATGGCAAATAGGAGTGGGTCCAGCACGGAGCCTTGAGGTACTCCACTGGTGACCTGCTCTTGCTGCAGGTGGTCTCACCAATCCTGACTTCTTGGACCCTATCTGTGAACCAGTTGGGGTATTCTGTTGAATGCCTTAGCCAGGTCCAGGTAGGTGGCAGGCACCACTTTACCTTCATCCATTGCCTTGGTTACCTTCTCAAAGAGGTCTACCAGGTTAAGTAGGCATGACCTTCCTTTCACAAAACCAAAGTTGGATGAGTCCAGTGTTTAAAGATTGCCAGTGTCTTTGATCATTTCCATGATAACCCATTTCATGACTTTGCATATTAGACTAGTCAGACAAATGGGTCTGTAGTTTCTGGAGTCAGTTGATGGTCCACCCTATTGAAGGTGGCAACTGTTGCCATCATTCATTTTCTTGGCACGCAGCCTGTTATGAGGCTGTAGTTGAAAAGTGATTCAAGTGGTTCTGATGGGTCATGTTTCAGGCTATTTAGGAAGGCAATCTGGGATACTGTCAGGTCCCACTAAGGCTGTGTTTTTACCCTAGTGAGCACTGCTATGACATGCTCCCTGATGATAGTTGGGAAGGTTATGCTGGTAGGGATTTCACAAGGAGGGGGGTAAAGTTTGAGCTGAATTTGTTGGCCATCGGATTTGCTATGTCACTCTGCACAATGAGGATGGCACCTTTTACTACCAGTTTTGCACACTGTTGCATATTACCTTTGAGGCTTTGGACATAGCTGTAGAAGGTCTTGTGGCTGTCTTTAGCTTGAGAATCTATCTTGACCTCATAATTGGCCTTGGTGGATTTAATTAGTGCTCTTCATTTCCTTTTTAGTTTTAATCGTGATCTGTTGTCATTATGAGAGTTGCTCTTTTTGACTTTGGCTAGGATTTTTTTTCTTTTGTTATATACCCTGTTATGACTAGGATTCTACCAGTATGGTTTATTTTTGGGCTTACTTTTGGTAGGAACAGCAGCCTCTATGCAGCTACAGTATTTACATGTTTGTATAGTGTTTATTTGAATAATTCTGCATGGGCTGTTGTGAATTCTGGGTTGGATGGAGCATTGAATTTTGGCAAACTGTCAATAAGATGTTGTTTGTTTTAGAATAGTTTCTAACTCTTAACAGGTTTTACTGAGTTTTACAAGTTGATTTTTTATTTTGAATGACACAGCTTTTTTGATCTGATCTCTCCAGTGGGATGGGGGTGGGGTGGGGGGTGGAGTGCAGCACTCTCCCATATTGGTGAGAAAAAGGTCCAATTTATTTGAACCTCTGGTTGAAGTCTGCAATAACTAATCAAGGGCATTTGTGTTAAAGTCCACAAAACGTGCCTGCAAGTTGGAGGCAGTATGTTTCCCAGTCTACACAAGAGATAGTTAGAGTATCCCATGAATAGAGTGTTTGTTTAAATGGACAGTGCCTCCAATAGGTCTGGATAAGACATGTGGGTTTCTTGACATAGATGGTGACCTATAGTTTGCGAAGATATGGTAAGGGGCTTTATCTAAGGTGATATGCACATGGATGAACTCCAGGGTATCATCCTGTTCAACCAACCATAAGGTATACTTGTTACTAATGTAGATTGAGGCACCTCCACCTTTAGTCCCTCTCTGTGTGGCTGATGGCCTAAACGTGTGGAAGGCACTGAAGCCTTGCACTGCTGTACTACTTTATATGGCTTTAAACTGTGTCTTGGTAACAGCACAGATGTCTATACTCTTCAGAGTGAGGAGAGCTTATAGGGTGTGGAGTTTCTTGTTAAGGCTCCTAGCATGCAGCAGTTACACCTTTAGGTTCCTCTGGATTTTACTTGCTATGTCAGTAGGTTTGTCACTTTGGCATTGCCTAAAAAAGCTCTAATGGGGTGGATAAAATTTTAGCCAAAATCCAGAAGCCCAGAGGGACAGATGCAGGCCATCTCTGGCAAAGCAATGTGGCATGTTGATCATGTCCTGCCAGGCCGACAGATATTGAATCCCCCTGGACTGACACCAGAAACTAAGCCAATTGTTGGCCAATCACTTTTTTTTTTGTTTATACTGTGGCATCTTCCTTGGTGGTGGTGGAGTGCTGCTCAATGCAAGGCACACACAATTCTGAGATACATATTCAGAGGTTCATAATGTCTCTATTCATATAATCCAGAGAGGTATATTTCAGGTCATTTATACCCACATGGACTGTGATAGAATCATACTGGTACCTGTGGTGCAATGACTTGAGAGTGTTTCTGTAACTTGATATATCCTGGCTCCAGATAAGCAACTGACCATAATCTTCTCCTTGTCTGGTCTGGTGAGTGGGCCATCTGTGTGTTTTACAATGGAGTTCCCCTATCACAAGGGTCCTGAGTAAATTGTTTGCTTGCCTTATGGGCTTTGTTTTGGGGGGGGGTCTGTTTGGTGTAGGCTTATGTGCAGTGTTTAGATTTGCTTCTGGTGTATGCTTTAGAGATTGTTGAGAACAGGCATCGCTGTTTGCTGGCTTAGGAGGTCTTTGAGGTTTGGGAGACTGCTTGTTAGTGCCTCAGCATAAGACGGTCTGTGTGTGTAGACACTATGTGAGGCAGATGCAGTGTGTGTGTTTTTGGCAACCTTGTTTGTATGCAAGATTTTTGCCTGCAAGGAAATTGTGTATGTACATCTCTCGCATATTGTGTTAGGTTCTTTAAGGATTAAAAAAGGTTGTCAGTGAACAGAAGGCATTTGCTACATTGTCTCATGATGCCGACATCTACCATGCTGGCTACAGAAATTTGGAAACTGCTTATCCATGCTGTCTGGACCTGTATTAGGGTGGGCTGTGAGGGTTTGAGGACTGGGTTTTACAGAGGTCTCCTAGGGAAATCTCTAGTTTTAGGGACTAGAGTTGAATAGTGCTAGGATATGGTATTTGATAGTGCCATGTTATGATATTAGTGCTATCTGATGCTGTAACTAGCTGCTCTGAGCTTAACTTTGTACAATACTTTACAGTCCTAGTACTAGTTTTATAGCTAAACTTCTGGGATTTCCAACTTGGATAGACCAGGCCTCCACCTACTGTAACTAGACAGAATATCTCAGTTCTCTTAACGTAAAACCACAAAAAGATTTCTTTAGAGTGTATGCTACCTGAAAACAACTTTAAGAAACTATCTAGACAAGGTGATTTCAAGTCAATCAGACCAACAGCAAGACAGTTTGAGCAAATGTAGTAATTTCACCCTTAAATACAGATAAATGCACAAATAAAACAAAAACTCAGTAGTTTATCACAAAATTAGTTTCTGGAAGTGCATTTTTTAATACAAGCTTGTGTCTGGGTGGCAGGTGATACAAGAACATCACTTCAGAGTCAGAGGTGAGGACACCAAGCTTTGCTAAGCTCTGTGGGAATCAGCCAAGAACTTTGCAAACATACCAACTTTATACACAGACTTAAACTAAAGGAAACTGTAGAATCCCTTTTAACAGGGCCAAAATTGAAGGAATACAACAATTAGGTACCAACAAAAATACAAAGTAGCAAATTACACAGGAACACTGCCAGTAAAATTTCTCAAAAATGCAGATGTAGTGAGATCCTATCTCGCCTACATTCTTGACAGATGGGCTCAGAGCCGAGAATTGGCTCCGACTCGGCCTATACTAAAGCACAAAGTGTCTTATTGGCTGGGCCAACCCCCTATCCCAGGATGCACCATGCTCAAACACCCAGATCTCGTTTGCCACTTCTGAAGTAACGACGTGGTCTCAACTTGGCTGTGGCTAAGTACCCTTTTGTTTTTGGCTTTTTAGGGTCATTTTTGCTCTTAGCTTTAAAATTTCATAACCAAACAGCTATTTTAATAGCTTTTTCTAACCTTGTAATTGATTGTGTTGCTTGTTTCTGTTTGTTGTGTGATTCCTCTTGTTTGGCGGGCTAGGCCCATTTGAGTTAGAGGGCCTTTGCCCTATCTCTTTGAGCATTTTAGTTAGAGCTCTACCCTTCCCATCCTTGTGTTTTGGGTGATTGCAGTATGTCTACTAAGGAAAGAGAACATAAGCCATCCGGCTTCAAAAAATGTTCAAAATGTGGCTATAAAATGTCCTTAACAGATGGCCATGCCATCTGTGTATATTGCTTAGGGGCTATACAGTTGCAAGAGTCTTGCAATGTTTGCCATGCCTTTTCCTCTTGGGTGTTACAGGAGAGGAAAAATAAGTTGATTTTAAGAGGTTTAATAAGACCTGCTTTTGAGGAGGCTATTTCTTCCCCCTCTTCCAAGCCAAAGAAAAAGAAGTCTTCGGCTCCGACAAGTCCGTCGGAGCCACCAGAGAAAAGAGCCAAATCCTTGTCTTCTTCCTCGGCTCCACTGCTTTCGAAGCCACAGGAAATAGGATCCATGTTGGGGTCATCTTCCTCGGCTCCATTGGTCTTGGAGCCAAAGGATAGGGACCTCAAAACCGAGTTTGCCTCGGCTCCATTGGTGTTAGAGCCGCAGGTGAGAATTTTGGCTCCAGGGTCGGCTCCTGAACCGTCGACGCAGAGGGGCATATCTGTGCTGGTCGACTCCTCCTCAACTCTGACTCTTATGGAGCCGATCAGGAGTCAACATCCTAGTGTTACCTCGGAGCTGATAGGAACAGTTTCTCGGCCCCCGTCTATTTCCTCCAGGTCCTCCAGACTTTCAGACTCGGATTTAGATAGGGTGGTCCAGAGGCTTCTTCAGTCACCTGTTTTATCCAAATTGTTTTTGGCTCCAGCCCAAAGGCCGGAGCCAGCCCTTTCGATACCGTCCTTTCCTCCACCGTCAACCCTGGTGTCGTCAGAGATGGAGCTCGCAGAGTCGGGTGAAGCCCCTGAGATGGTTCCGAAACCCACTGCTAGTCTGTCGGCACCGTCTTCAACTCCAACCCCTTCTGTTCCTTCCAGGGGTTTCGGCTCTCTGGTGTCCTCGGCCGAGCCAGAGGGGGATTTGTCGGGGCCTCTACTTTCGGCCCCGAGTCTCCCACTTGGTGCCTCGGCTAGGGAGACCCCGACACCGGTCATGGTCTCATGGCCGGGCTTTTCTTCAGATTCTGGTGGGCCCACCTTCGAGGCGATGAGGAGCGTGCTGGACAATTCTCTAGTGACTTCACCGGAATCTGCGACTCCTTCCTTGGACAGGGCAACTAGAGCACCTGGTGCCCCCTTATCTTCGGACAGCGCGGCTCCGAGGCCTGAGGATTCCTCCATGCGTGGTCCCCCCCTTTCCGAGGAGCTTTCAGAGTCCTTGCCTGAAGAGCCACCCCAGAAAAAATTGTGCAAGAGGAAGCACATAGACTCCCCGGATGAGTAACACCGACATTGATGATATGGAAGGGTCCACAAAGTCGTCCTCTGATGATGTCTCGTTCGCCGATGTCCTGGAGATCTTGCGACAGAGGGGCGACTGGCCGTCCAAAACCCCTTCCGCGGAGGAGTCGGTCTTCCTCAAGGCCTTCTGAGCTCAGCCCTCCACCTCCTGGGTGTCTCCACCCTTCGATGAATTGCTGGACTTTATTTGTCGAAGGGTGTGGGAGCACCCTGATTCTGTGAAGCCAGTTCCCTCTTGCACCAACAAATTTTTATCCGCACCCCCTGGTAAAGAATTCCTAACCAAGGGAGTTCTGGTAGATACTATGGTGGTGGCATCTGCCACCCAACAAGATATGGCATAGGCATCTATGTCTATCCATCCTCCTAACAAGGAGTCCAGGAGCATGGATAGGTACGGGAAGCATACCCTGACTTCAGCGACATTTACCTTGAGGTCACTGAATTATTTGTGTCATTTTACGAGGCTGCAAAGGGATCTCATTAAGGAGTTAGGGGATACCCTTTCGGGTAACGTGCCTGAGGCATTGACGCAGTCTGTCAACGCCCAGCTGTCTACCGTTTCGTCTATTATTAACTCGTCCATGAGGCTCATATCTTATGCAGCCGAAGGGGCGAGTAGGGCAGCGAGTTCAGGCGTAGCCCTTAGGAGGCAAGCCTGGATGCACTTGTGTCACTTTGCAGAGGCTTTCAAGTTTTCTTTCACAGACGCTCCATTCGAAAGGTCTTCTCTTTTTGGACCCAAGCTGAAAGACACACTCACTAGATGTGAGCAGGAGGGCAAGACTTTGTCTGCCGTTGGGGCCCGTTTTTCGCTCCCTTCGAGACCTTATCCCAAGGCTCAGAGGGGAGGAAAGATGTGGTTCAGGAAGTCCCAAAAGTCTTTCCCTGCCCATCAAAGTGACCCCCCTCACAGAGGCAGAGGAGGGGGGAACTATTCGGGAAGACGTCGCCCTAGAGGCGGCGAAGGTCCCCGCAACACAAGAAACCGCAAATCTTTTCGTGGTTCCTCCTTCCAGCGTCCCTGAGGGACGGCCCGACTGTGCACCTCCGGAGCCAGTCAGGGGTCGATTTTCGGAGCATCCAAGGGCCTGGGGTTCCATCACCCAGGATCAGTGGGTGCTTCGTATCATCGCCGGAGGTTACACCATTCCCTTTATCCGTCCCCCTCCACCTTCAAGGAGAATCCTGGATGTGCCACCCAGTCAGTGGGATCAAGCAGCTATAGAGGTCCCAAAGCTGCTCGAAAAGGGAGTCATCCAGCCAGTCCCCGCAGACCAGACCGGATTAGGAACTTACTCAAGGTTATTTTTGGTGCCCAAAAAAAACAGGGGACTTGAGACCCATCCTGGACCTCAGCCACCTAAACCGTTTCGTAAAAAAGTCCAAGTTCCGGATGGTCACGTTGCAGTCCATTTTCCCATTGCTGGAAAAAGGAGTATGGATGTGCTCCATTGACCTCAAGGACGCTTACAATCATATCAAGATAAACTGAGTGTCCAGGATTCACTTACGCTTACGCCTGGGAGCCAGTCACTTCCAGTTCCGGGCCCTGCCCTTTGGTTTCACCACAGCCCCCAGGGTGTTTACCAAATGTCTGGCAGTGGTGACGGCTCACCTGAGACATTTGGGATTCCAGGTGTTTCCGTATCTAGATGACTGGCTCCTCTCCGCCCCCACCAGGCATCTCGTCACTCTAGCCATGTGTGCCACCATCCAGTTGGGTCATTTGTTAGGAATCACATTCAACTGGGAAAAGTCTGTATTGCTCCCATCACAGTGTGTTGCCTTTATAGGTGCAGAGCTAGACTCTGTAGAGATGCGAGCATTTCTACCAACAGAGAGGATAAGGATATTACAGGACCAAGTACTAGCCTTGCTGCCTCGACGGAAAGCCCCAGCCAGGATGATTCTTCAGCTTTTAGGGTCGATGGCCGCCTCCATTCTTCTAGTCCCTCTGGCAAGACTGCACATGCGAGTTCTTCAGTGACTCCTGTCGACCCAGTGGTCATACCAAGAACTACCGCTATCCCACCCGATTCTCCTTACAGAATCCTGCCGGCTGGATCTTCGGTGGTGGCTCCTCCCTTCCAACCTGAATCAAGGGAGGTCATTCTGCCCCCCCCCCTCCTGTTGCCACAGTGACCACAGACGCCTCCCAGATAGGGTGGGGGGGCATTATCTGGGCAAGATGGTCCAAGGCATGTGGCAGGATCATGAAACCCACTTACACATCAATGTGCTGGAAATGAGGGCAGTGCTCCTAGTGTTGCAGGCACTGCACACCTCTCTTCCCAAGGGTACCATCACGGTTTTCTCAGACAATATGTCAGTGGTTTGGTACCTAAACAAACAGGGAGGAACCAGGTCTTACCCCCTTTGCAGAGAAACCTTGAGAGTGTGGCAATGGGCGATCGCTTCCCAGAGGTTCCTGGTAGCTACGCACATTCCAGGGAAGTCCAATGTGATAGCAGACAGGCTGAGCAGAGTTATTCTGATGCCTCACGAGTGGTCCCTAAACAACCAAGTAGCGGCTCGCATTTTCTCCAAGTGGAGATTTCCCTGCTGCGACCTTTTCGCCAGCCCCTGGAATGCAAAGTGCAGCAACTTCTTCTCCCTGATTCCCCCTCCAGGGGAGTCACCCAGGGACGCTCTAGTCCACAATTGGCCCTCCGGTCTACTCTACGCCTTCCCTCTGGTCCCTCTACTACCAAAGGTGATTCAGAAGGTGACCCGCTTGGGAAGCAGCATGATTCTGATCACTCCACATTGGCCCCGCCAAGTTTGGTTTCCCTTCCTCTGGAAGTATGCGGCGGAGGGTCCTTGGATTCTGGATCCAATTCCAGACCTCCTGACCCTGCAGTCGGGTCAGCCCCATCCTTCTCTGCAGACTCTCAAGCTAGCGGCTTGGCTGCTCCACTTCTGACCTTAGTCAGACAGCATATCCTCTCGCCGCAGGTGGTCCGGATCCTGTCCTCTTCCCACAAGGCCTCCAGTAAGGAGTTGTATTCCAATAAATGGAAGAGATTTGCCATTTGGGCCCAGCGGCACAACCTTGACCCTCTGACAGCCCCGGTTTCGGCAATACTAGATTTTCTGGCAACACTTTTTCAACAGGGTTCCGCTGTCTCTACACTTAAAGTACAATTGGCAGCTATTTCTAACTACCATGTTGCCTTTGAGCCCTCGCTCATGAGTCATAAATTGTGCAAGGCCTTCTTCAAGAGAGCTTGGTTACTTCAGCCCCCGGTGTCACAACCTGTATTGCCATGGGATCTCAATGTGGTTCTAGGAGCCTTGATGTCTCCTCCCTTCGAGCCGGTGGACACTTGTGACATAAAGTCCTTATCTTGGAAGACCGCCTTCATGGTAGCGATTACATCAGCCAGAAGGGTTTCAGAGATTCAAGCCCTCTCTGTCAAAGCTCCTTATCTGATCTTTCATAAGGATAGAGTCTCCCTATGGTTGAACCCGTCTTTCCTTCCTAAGGTTTCTTCTGTTCTTTATCTGCAACAATCTATAGAGCTACCAGTTTTCTTTCCAAATTTTTCCGGTGAAGCAGAATACAGACTTCATCAATTGGATGTGCATAGACAACTGAGGTTTTACCTAGACTGGACACAATAGCACAGGAAGTCAGACCAGTTGTTTGTGGCCTTTGCGGAGAATAGAATTGGCAAAGCAGTGACTAAGTCCACTATTGCCAGATGGATCAGGGATTCTATTTCATTTATTTATACATCAACAGGGAGGGACCTCCCATTTCCAGTTAGAGCTCATTCTACTAGGGCTATGGCAACTTCAGTGGCCTTCCACGCCAGACTGTCTGTGGATGAAATATGTGCAGCAGCCACTTGGGCTTCTCCACATACCTTTATTTCTCATTACAAATTAGATGTGGCGTCCAGGGATCGGGCTTCCTTTGGTTCCACAGTGTTCAGGAGTGTCTTCCAGTGAGCCTCCCAGGATAAAGGTACTAGGGATGCTGTCCCATCTGTCAAGAATGTAGGTGAGATAGGATCTCACTACATCTTTTAGTTATGTACTTACCATAACGATAGATGTATGGGATCCATCTCGCCTACATTCTTACATACCCACCCTCCTTCCCCCTACCTATTGGATCTGGAGGAAACTCTGTTGTTGAGGTTTCCAGGAAGTATTATTTGTCCTCTCCTGCCTTGTTTTTCTGGTTGGTTTGGTGCTTGTGGATGAATTTTTTGTGGGGCAAACAACAGCTGGGGGTTTGAGCGTGGTACATCCTGGGATAGGGGGTTGGCCCAGCCAATAAGAGACTTCGTGCTTTAGTATAGGCCGAGTCGGTGCCGATTCTCAGCTCTGAGCCCATCTGTCAAGAATGTAGGTGAGATGGATCCCATATATCTATCGTTATGGTAAGTACATAATTAAAAGTTCTCTGCAATCAGCAAACAGTACAGTACAAAGTAGCAAATTACACATTAACACTGCCTGTAAAGCTTCACAAAAGAGCAGTTCTCAGCAATCAGCAAACAGTATAATATCAGGCAGGGTTCTTGAAAGTGATTTAAAGTGCAAAAATCTGCAGATAATTAAATGAAGTGCAAAACAATAAGATAAATCTTTTATCTGCTAAGGATGGTACAGGATTTATTCTGTCAACATAAACACCCTGGACAAGATAGTCTGTATGCCCACTACAGTCACAAACAACCCTGACCTGGTCCTCAGAAACATGGGAGAATGCTGCCCCCCAGTGTAAAGTCCTCACTGGTCAGATCAGACCATAAAGCTATTTCTTTTGAAATAAAAATAAAGTCTGGGACCCATGCAGACCCTGGTACTTTAGGAATTATTCTTTCCAATTTTTGCCATGATTTTTCTTCTTTTGTTATACAGACTGTTGATACTGGTATTCCACCTGGGTGGCTTGTTTTTTTTTTTTTTTTTTTTTTTTTTGAGTTTGTCATCTGCTTATTTCAGGGAGGTAGAGCTGCCTCAATACAGCTATTAACATGACGGTACAATTTTTTTGTGAAAAATCCACCTAGGCAGCTGTGTGTACTGGGGTTGGGGAACCCTGGAATTTTGCCATGGTGTGAATTAATAATAGGAATTTTACCTTAGTGCAGTGTCCAGCAAGGTAAAATCTCCCTTGTCAATCCAAACAAGCAATTTACAGGGCTAATCAAGTCTATTACAGCTAAGTTTGTTGTAAAAAAAAATAAAATAGCCTGCCAAGCCAAGGATAAGTACAAGGCTTTCTTCAGCTATGTTTGCAACCTCAAAGTACACAGCAATGTACCAAGCTAATTGTGAATGGAGCCACCTATACTGAGCTGGCGAATATAGTAAATCTACTGGCCAACAAATTTAGCTCCACTTTTAGCCTTCTTTCCCCCTGCTGACACCCCTCAGGAAATATCCTAAACTATAACTCTCCCAGCTATCACTAGGGGACAGGCCCTTAATGCATTGCCTAAGTCCAAGAACACTGCATCAGTGTGCCCCAATAATATTCAAGGTTGCCTCCTTAAAAGCAAGAGACATGACCTATCAAGACCGCTAAAGTCATTATTTAACCACAGCCTCCAGACAGGCTTTGTGTCAAGTGAATGGAGGACTGCAACTCTCATTCCTCTGCACAAGGCTGGGTCATCTACAGACCCAGGTAACTACTGGCCCATAAGTCTGACCAGTCTTGTATGCAAGGCCATGGCAAAATCATCATGGAAGTATTAAGCAATGAGTGTGACAAGGATGCTACGCAGATGGGAGCTTTGTGAAAATGATGATTTGTAGTAAAGATTAGCTAAAGAGTTAATATTTATTTGCAGAGTGGGTTCTCTGTATGACGGATCTATGTAAAACTATGGGTGGGGAAAGAACTTAATCAGCTTACACAACTGTCAGCAGCAGTCAAAGGAGAAGGACGGTCTTTGGTAGATGACCATAAAGGACAAAAGCTAAAGAAACTGGCTTTCAAAATGACAAAAGGATGTCAGGGTTGGGGGGAAAATTCAAGATCATGTAAAAAGCCAAACAGATCAGGTACTACAGCTTGTTGCCCACAGTATACGAGATCAGCATGTGAGCTAAAATAGCAGGGAAAATGTTTTGGCCCAGTGATGAGCAAAAGCCTGTAAATTAATATCCTAAGAATCATTTAATACAGTTGCAACATTTTTATTTAGTTTTTAGGGTGCACAAGACAGCCAGTTGCACTTTATACACATAACAGCATCTTACTTGCAGTGCAGACAATGATAATTCACTGTAATAATAATGATAATAAGAAAACAGCAGTGATAAAATTCCTTTCCATACTCACCTTCCCTTAGTACCGATACAGCAGGGCCTGCCTGTTATATCGCAGTCTATGTGCGGGAGATTGGTACCGTTCTCTGCACCACTCTTTGTACATACCTGTAAACAAAACAGACAGTAGAGCTAAAACATGGCTGTACATCAGTGTCTAAATAGGTTTATTTTATCATTTACTCCTAATTACAATGACAAAGCAAAAGGAAAATCATCACAAGACAGGTAACTACTGTCTTCCTTCAAGATCCACATTCTTGCTTATTTAAGCTGTCTTACAGAATTACTTTTTATAATCATACTGCTAAGATTCCTCTTTTTTATCTAAGCTTGTCCCTGACAGGAGAGTTAAATTTAGCAAAAGGGGTACCTCATTTATTTGCATCATTTTCCAAAATGCATTTTTCTTGATTTTTGATTTGGTTAAAAATATACTTATTGTAGTAAGACATTTCCATTTTGATGCTTATGTTCCAAAGCAGCCTGTTTACCTCACTGGTACCACAATCTGGGATACCTTTTATGGAGTTAGAAACAGTGGGCTCTAAAATAACCTAGACATTCTAGAGGTAGGGCAGGTTTGAGAAGGTAAGTGTCCTCAAACACTGTGCTGAAGTGTTGACAGTAGATGTGAAATGTGAGGCACATTGTGGTTTTAAGCAATAAATGTGTCATTTTTTGCCAAATGTCATGTCCAGATTTTAGTTTCATTCTCTGCTTAAACCTGTCCCTGCAATAAGACAGGCTTTTGGGAAAAAAACATACCACTGTGGGTGAAGTAAAGAACTGTCCTGTTTAAAATTAATTAATTAATTGAAGACTCAGTATTTTGGCTCTTAGGAATAAACCCTGACTTAGCACCAAGAAGATCCGAGTTCAAATAACAGCTCGGTGCTGGGGAGTGATAGATGAGAATTGTGTGGCTATGGCTCACCCATCATGAGGGAGGGGGGATGTGGTGGTTCCTGACTGGCTCTTCTGCCATCCCAGTAATAAGGCAGAGCTCCCAGAGCACAGAAAGCAGGTGTTGGGATCAGAAGAAATGTGTGCTGTGGCTTTTACAGGTCCAAGATAGAGTCTAAAAAGGTGGTGAGGAAAGCAATGTATTATGCAGTGAGGGTGACAGAGAGAGGAAACTTTGGGAGTTTAAACTAAAAGAAAAAAGCAGATAAGGAAAATAGTTACAGTGTTAGTACAAGAGTAAGGGGAGAGAGTAATGGGTCAGGTGATAAGTGACAGAGGTTTCCATAGCATATTATACTGGGCTGTATGCAGCAAATGAGACAGGATGACAGACAAATAGTGGGGAAGGTTTAGGGGTAAGATGTTGAGTGAAAGGATAAAGGGTAGATTGAGTAGAAATACTATCGAAAATGAGGTATAGTCAGCAGTTCAGCACCACAAGGAGGGAAGTGGGAGCACTAAAGAGTTTCCCAATAGATTACTACAAGCTAATGGGGCAGAAAGGTAGTAACACTGGGACAGAAGTTTAGGTTCATAGGTGATTACTAGGCTAATGATCCCTTGGGAGCTTTTTTAAATGTAGCCTTGCTTCTCAAATGTTACCTAGCAGGTTGATACTCTAGAGTTGTTTTATGGGGTATACGTAAAGTTTGACCATCCATGCTCAAGTATTTACAGGCTGTTTTAGAGAAAGAGGTGCCAGAACAGGGGGAAAATTTCAGTTCCCCATCCACTGGTCCAAGATGCACCTTTATTTGGTTAGGGAAGAGCTCTTCTTGACATGTATGGGAAGCCTATTCCAGAGAAGGATTGCTATCTGAGATGGACGCGTGCCTCTCTAGCATATTCTATTCATGTCGTTGGTGAGGTTTAGGTCCTCAGATCAGGTAATTGTGATGCTATTTGTTTTGTGGATGTGCAACAGTTCCATCAGAGTGGGATCGGGGGTGCTTTGTAAGCCAGGCACAGATAAACTCCCAGGGACAGGGCTTTGAGGTGGTGCATATAGGAAATGTTGTTCACACCCTGTTTTATTTTTGTGAGGAACCTCTGTGGATGCTCCAGTTGTTGAATATACCTTGTCAGGTATATACTGAATGGGGTATTGTACTGAATGATCAGTCTGATGAGGGCCGAGTACAGTGTAGCAATGACATGCTTGGACCTAGATGCCATACACTTTCTTACAAGTTGAGCAACAACTGTAGACACATGATGATGAAAGGCAGGTTGCTGTGTACATGCATTTCCAAATCACTGACCACTGGGTCTACTCTTAGGGTGTATTATCAATGTGGTAGTTTCCAGGGAGAAACATCTTCCCAAAGGATACTATTATGCATTTCATAGCAAAGAGTTTTAGGCCATGGCTTTGGCACCAGTTTCTTGTCTATGTCAGACCTTCTTGAAGGGTATTTATGTCATTGGGGGATTCTGTGATTGCATTCAGTTTGTAAACATCTGCAAACTTAGTCAGCCAGACTCCTTTGATATTGGCCTTGACCTCAGAGAAACAGATGCCAAAAAGGAGCAGCTCCAGTACAGAGCCCAATGAGATTCCACTACTAACTGGCCCAGGGGTGTAGCTAGGATTTTCAAATTTGTACTTACAGCTCTCAAACTGCTACCCCCTTCCCCAGCCAAGCTACGGCCATTCTCGTAATTCATGGTTCGCTCTTTTAGTGTCGATGAAGAGGCATTCGCTGTAATGCCTCTTCAGTAATATAATATAAATTCACTCAAACTCGGTTCCTTGAATTGAAAATTAACCTGAAGTGTCAGTTCTTTTAAAAATGCAGCATGGTAGTTGGGGTAGAGGATTCATGCTTTTGTTTTCTGTAACTAAGGTACAGTTTTTGAGCTTGAGTAAATTACTAACCACCTGCTACCCCTAACTAGGGTGTTTCATTCACACACACACCCCACCTACCTCTTAGTGCAAGAAATATGGACAAAGCCTAAAATAAACAGGGACAGACATTAAATAATGCTCACGTGAACTTAGAAAGTTGCTAGAATAACAGGATTTGTGCTAGTATGAGAAAGTTGGTAGAATAACAGGATGTGTGCTAGTATGAATTTTTCTAAAGGACATGAAGTCTGAAACTCAAATGTCTGTCATTATTTAGCAACTTCAGCCTTCAATGATTTTCTAGAAACATCACAAAATTTATGAGGAACAGACAAAAAATATGGGGCAAAAATCTGGACATTCTGCAACATTTGGACAGTTGAGAGGTATGCTACCTACCACACACACACACACACACACACACACACACACACACACACACACACACACACACACACACACACACACCACACACACACACCTCTCAGAGCAACAAACTCATAAATAAAACTGAGGCAAAGGCCCAAAAATAAGGACATTTTTTTTAAATATTGCTCTTATAAACTTAGAAAGATAATAGAATAGTAGTAGGTCTTGCATTAGTACAAATTTTCTGAAAGGTATGAAATCTGAAACTCAAATGTCTGCCATTATTTTCTAACTTCACTCTTTAACAATTTGCCACTAATTTGCCAGAAAACCCCAATTTTATGAAAAACGGACCAAAAATGTGATGCAAAAATATAAAATTGCCAGACAATACAGCTGGGAACCTGTCAAAGAAGGAACACCATTTTAATATGAGCACAGTTAACTTAGAGCAGCTGACAAAATTAGAGAATCTACATGCATTTCTGAAGTTTGGAAATTCCTAATTCTATATAGCGATTTACTTGCACATACTTCTCAACCTCTTAATGCAGGAAATCTGGACAAGGCCAAATATATTGGGGGAACATACAAACAGTACTAAAAATTGACCTTGTATAAACTTAAGACAGTTGCTAGAATATCAGGTCTTGCTTTAGCATGCATTTTTCTGAAGATTATGACGTCTGAAACTTAACATCGGTCATTATTTAGTGACTTCATTCCTAAATGATTTGCCAGAAAAAGTTTTAATTTTGCATTTTACAGCACGAGCACCAATAAATATCTGCTAAACAAAGCAATGCAGTCTCACAATGAAACTAGACTTAGCATTAAAACTTCTCTGCCCTTGAAACGCACATTCATTGAAACAGCATTGAAACCCACATTCAAAGAAAATACATTTTGCCAGTGGCAGATAAAGATTAACTTTGGGCTGTTTTCAAATCATAGGCCCCTGGCACATGAAACATACACATGCTCTTTGATACACCTTCCATCATAAAAGTCTACTCAAACTTCTACAGTCCACTAGTATCAGTAAATATGCACAATCTCTAAACTAGTAAAAGCCATCTACATAATTCCACATTAGAGAAATCTGTAACTAATGAAGAGGCTGCTGCTAGCAAACAACTTTATATTTCATGGTTTCATCTACAAATAATGTGCCTGTTGCCCTTGAGGAATAAATTGCCTATGTTGCATTAAAAACAACGATACGCTAGTAATATTGCAATAGGGAATGGATGGCAAACTGATAACAGGTTCATAGTTACTACTAGATATCTTCGCCAAAACAGACTACAGCATCCACCCCCTTTACAACACAGTACAGTATCAGCAATGCATCTACCTACTGTGGGAGAAGAACCCACAGCCTTCTGCATCAAAAGCAAGTACATTACCTGTTGTGCTATTAACAGTGCAAGCAGATTCTGCATAAGCACTAAACTTAAGCTCCCCTGCAGCTCTCAGCTCATTGTAAAATGTTGACACTCAGCTGTATCTCTGAACTTTGCAGCACAAGAAATCTGGAAAAAGCCAGCATTTACTGACGGGGGGGGACAAAAGCCCAAAAAACAGGGACACATTTTAAACATTGCTTGTACAATTTTGAAAAGTTGCTAAAATAAAATGCTGTGTTATCACCATGCATGTCTTGAACCCAGAACCATATGCACTATAGTCAGTGCAACATACCACTATGCTAAATCAGCAGTTTGAAAAATAGGAAGACAAACTTAATGGCTATCATTTAGATAGCTCTCAACCTCTTAGCACAAAAAACCTGGACAAACAAAGCCAATAATGAGGGAATACAAATTCAGTTCTCACTTCACACCTTAGCACAAAAAACCTGGACAAACATCAAAAACAATGGGAGAAATGCAACTTCAGTTCTCACCATAGCTCACAACCATTAGAAAAGCAAATCTGAACAAAGTTCAGAAATGGTGGTGGTTAGGGACTTTAGGCTGTTTTTACCCTGAAGCAAAGGTACAGGGTTTGAGCCTGAACACCTATAGCCAGCAGGTGTAGTATGTGGGGGCATTTACACGCACACACTGCATGTCTCTTTAAATTTTAACTTGGGTTTTAATGTATTTTATTAATTTCAATTAATGTTAATTGTAAAGAATTTTAATGACTGAAAACCTGTGGTATAAAATGTGCCTGAAGGTAGTTACCGACATTCTGAGTAAGTCCCCCGAGTGAGATAAAAGTGCTTAATCTTGGTTTTGTGGAGTTTTATTTATTAATAAAAGATATATATTTTGGAACTCTTGTTCTTCCATGCCATTTGGTTGTTATTGACTTCCTACACCATAAACATCATCTCCGACCTTTCTTCTTTATCCTCAAACATTTACCAACCACCTCCTCCACACTGCACACATTTTCCATCTTCCTTCTTACTTCTCTGAGCCACCACTATGCCCGTACCAGAAGCAGGATGTCTCACAACAAGGATAGTCCCCAGTTGCTAATGAGTAGGGGAAGTTCCCCAATGTTTTGGCCAAATTTCCCCTGGTAATAGAAATACTGCCTCAGGTATGCCCTGAAAAGAGGCTACTAACCTCGTGGGACTAACCTTGTCAACCCAGGTTAAATAAATAAAAATGTTTTTTCCCTCCCTCTGTGAATATTAAAGAAAATAGGTAGGAAGGGCTTGCAACCAGTCACAAATATTTTATTTTTGCTTTGTTTGTCATGCGAGTTGATGTGTTTAGATGTTTTATATCATCGAGTTGAAATTTTTGCGAAGTTGAGTTGTGGCTAAAAAAGTGAAGTCAAGCTGACTAGCTCTGGGTTTTAAGATCTAACATGTATTTATACACACACACACACTTACTTCAAAAACGTTGCCTTCCCTGCCCTTGTCTTCCGATAACATTCCGAACACCCTTGCATCCACTTGCCTTCCGATAATCCTTGCCTTCTAGTTTCCCGCTCACGAATCCATTGCTTGCCTTCCAAGTTCCAACTCAGATTGTTTCCCGCCAGCCGGACACTTCCGACTGGCTGGTATGCTCCTTAAAGGAGCCAACACCCTTTAACGTTTTTTTTTTTTTTCCAAAAAGCTACCCCCTTCTACAAAATTTGTACTGAAATCAGTACAGTGCGTATGCCTCCCGACGTCCCTGAACTGGCCTCTTTGTGGAGGTAGACTCCCCTATTCTAACTTTTTGCTCATGTTTGTGAGGACCAAGTCAGGGATGTTTGTGACCCTAGATGGCATACAAACTATCTTGTCCAGAGTGTTTATGTTGACAAAATCCAAGAATCTCTGGGCCTGCATGTTTGTGGTTGTTTATGATTTACATTTTATAGCAGGGCAGTTAAAGTCATCCATGACTATGGTGATAGGTTGAATGGGGAGTGTATACAGTACATTTAAGTAAGATCTATGGATTTCCTGGGTCATATAGAGGTCCTATAGCTTACAAGCATATGTTTTAGGACTTTGCCTATGGTAATTTGGATGTGGGGCAGCTCATGCACTTCATACTGTTTGAGTTTTGAGGTGTGTTTTTTTCTGATGAAAATCGGGACACTTCCACCTTTTGTTCCTTCCTGTGCAGTAACTAGTTTAAATGTGAGAAAGGCATTATAGCTGTGCACTGCTGGTGTGGAGAGTTGCAGGGCCTGGAGTTTCTTGTTTAGACTCCTGGCATTGAACAGTTACACCTTAAGATTTTCTTGGGTTTGTTTTGCTATGTAAGAAGGTTTATCAGGTTAGCAATGCCTAAAAAAAGCATTTGGGGGATGGACACGTTTTTAGCCAATACTCAAAAGACCATAGGGGATACTTGCAGACCATCCCTGGCAAAGCAGCATGGTCTGCCAACCATATCCTTCCAAGCTGACAATTATCGTACCCCATTCAAATGGCACCAAAATCTAAGTCAATTATTAAAGTCAATTATGTTTCTTTTCATATAGCGGTGTCATACTTGGAAACTCTAGAATGCTGCTCAACGCTAGGCTCATACTGATCTGGGATACACAGCCACAAAGCTCCATCATGTCGTCTTCATATAGTCCAGGGAGGTACATCTCAGGTCATTTACACCCACATACACTAAGACTAAGTTATACTGGTACTTGTTTTTCAAAAAACTGAGTGTGTGCATGACCTAGTAGATCCCGGCCTCTGATAGGCAACTGATTATAACTCTCTCCTTACTCAACCAGGTGAATGGGACATCTGTGAGCCTCACAATGGAGTCTACTGTGACTAAAATATTAGTTTGTCTGGTGGTTTGCCTCATGGGCATAGAAACTGAGACACCATGAGATGTGGATGTGACACCATGAGATGTGAATGTGTGTGTCATGGTGAGTGTTGTTTTGTGAGTGCTTTTCACTTTGCTAAGCATACTCATTGTAAGTGCAGCATCTGAGAGGTCTTTGTGGTTTAGGAAGATTACATTTAAGAGCCTCAGCACTCCCTCTGTCTGGTTCATATTATGTGTGGTGGGCGTAGTGTGTGTGTGTGCTTCTGACATCTTGTTCGATATTATAAGTGCTTGTATGTTACAGCCTTGTCTCCAGTGACATTATATAACTACATCTTTCACATACTGTATCAGTTTTTTTTAAGAATTAGGTGGTTCACAGTAAATACGAAACAATTGCTAAATTGCCTCAGAACACCCATATCCACTAAGATGGATACAAAGATATTAGGAAAGTGCATATCCATTGTTACAGATCCTTATTACATGATCTACGAGGGGATGGTACAAGAGGGATTAGTTTGGTTGTTGTAAGAGTACAGTCTACAATTAAGACTAAGATTAAACCTATGGGGTGCCCCACAATGCACAAAGTGGTTGCTATTTGCACACTTAAGTACTGAAGAAATTTCAGGGATAATTTTTATATGGAAAATTTCAATTCTTGGTGCCTGCATCCATACAGATCACTGCTGACCACTTGCGCGGGTGTGGGTGTGGGTGTGGATGTGTGAGGGGACCAAGAGGAGAAAACGCTGAGAGAAGAAAAGAGCCACTTTTGAGATTTTCTGAGATTTAAAAAAGTTCAGTTACAGATTTGCTGTTCTGAACTGTTTGTAAGTTTCTTGGAGGCCATTGTTTGCTTGGGCTAAAGGGAAGTCTCTGTGTTCATTAGTGGCAGTAGTTTTATTGGCCATTTTGGGTCAATTCCTAACTCCTTGATGTCCCTCTCTTAAAACCTTGCCTCGTGGTTTTGGCGTCTTTTTGGACTTGTTGGCTGTTGGTGAAGCACCCACCAAGAGGAGAAAACACTGAGAGAAGAAAGGAGCCACTTTTGAGATTTTAAGTATTTTGCTTCAGATTATTTGTTAAGTTTTTCTGCATTGCCGCCTACTTTTGAGCATTTTCTGGCTTGTTAAACTTGATTTCTGTGTTGGTAACTGTATTTAGAACACAACCTAGAGCTGATAACTGAATTTCCAGCCTGCACTTATTTTTAAAATCGTTTTTTTTCCTAAAACTTGCATTTTATCTGTCTCTGGCCTAGCACTCAAGTGTGGGGTCAATTTACTGCACTGTTCTAACTTTTTGATACTTGTGAACCTTTGCTTTCCTTAAAAAAAAAACAAAAAAACCAAAAAAATCTTGCTTTTTTCCCACTTTTCTGAGATTTAAAAAATTTCAGTTACAGATTTGCTGTTCTGAACTGTTTGTAAGTTTCTTGGAGGCCATTGTTTGCTTGGGCTAAAGGGAAGTCTCTGTGTTCATCAGTGGCAGTGATAAACATTGAGCAGCCTGCCTGCCCCTGTGGGAGTGGTTACTGCCTTGAAACTGTAGTTTTATTGGGCATTTTGGGTCAATTCCTAACTCCTTGATCTCCCTCTCTTAAAACCCTCTGTTGCGCGGTTTTGCGTGTTTTTGCACATAGCGCAACATCGGGCAGCGCCACCTAATTGGGTTTAAACTATTCCTGGCTCCACAAAGTCTGCTCTTCACTTTTTCCCTTAGAACTGCTCTATCTCTCAAATTAAACACCATATTCTCTTTCTAAGGCCCCTCACTGGTCCAAATAAGTAATTTTACAAGGTAACACTAATAAACCATAAGCACTACTTACTCTTATACTCTCTATGATTATCTTGTCCCCTATTGGTCCGTTTTAATTCAGTTCCCTATATTACTCTAGCATGTCCAAAGGTCAGTCAATGGTTTCCTCTCCAGTCCAGCTGGTGAATCTGGGAATTTTGAGGCAATGCTACAACTGTCTCATGTACACGGACAACCCTCTCCTCCTCCAAACAGGTTCAAATATATGTGAGAGATGCAACCATATAGCCAAACTGGAGGCTGAGCTCTCTCATCTCAAAACTGGTGTAACCAGTCAGGAGGATAAGGTAACCTGAGACAACATAATTCCAGTATCACATAGTCCCACCACAACAGCGAGCCAAACACATAAAAACACAAAAACATACTCGGAGGCTCTAAATAAAAATCTACCTAAGCAACAGAGACCTCCAAAGCAGACATCCAAGCAAACGCTACCCCAAAACAAAACATGTACAACACATAGCACACAAAGTCAGTGTGCCAAGCAGTCACAGCCCTTAAGGCTGAATAACACACCTCATACTCTTGTAATAGGTGACTCTATTGTCAGACACACTGACGTCCCGCTCACCAGGCTGAATAAAGAGAAGGTCACAGTGAGCTGCCTGTCGGGCGCTAGGATCCACTACATAACGCAAGCACTCAGGTCACTACAAAGCAAATACAAATATGACTCAGTCATTGTACTTGCTGGCGTGAATGACCTGAGATGTACCTCCCTCGACTACATGAAAAGAGACATAGAGGAGCTCTCTGATCATGTAGCCCAGGCCTGTATGACCCTTACCTTGAGCAGCATCTTACCCTCACCTAGAATGATGCCACAGTATAAAGACAAAATGATCGATTTTAACAATTGGCTAAAATTTTGGTGTCATTCAAAGGGGATCCAGTGTCTGTCAGCCTGGGATGACATGCTCGACAAGCCACGTTGCTTCGCTAGGGACGGCTTGCGCCTGTCACCCCTGGGCTTTCGGATATTGGCAAAGGCTCTTGCCACCCCCATAGTGCCTTTTTTAGGCAAGGCTCAAAAGTCAAACCTACCTCCATAGACATCTCAAGGAACAAGAAACTAAGGGTAATGCTGCTAAATGCCAGAAGTCTTAACCTCAAGATGCATGCACTCAAAGCTCTCCTCAGTATGGAGAACATCAATATCTGTGCGGTGACAGAAACTTGGTTCAAGGCTCCAGAGAGCACCCCAGCACTACCAGGTTATACCTCATATCATGCTTTTCTGCCCCAAAACCTGGACCAAACCACAAAAGGAGGGGGAGTTTCTATATTTATCAAGGATATCCACACCTCCAGGTTAGTGGCATTGCACGAAGTATCGGAGACCATCCATGTGCAACTGACAGTGGGCAAGACTGGTTTTCAGTTTATAGCATCCTTCAGACCACCCTCTCAAAGTCAGGAATCCTACTCGGCTTTCCTGAAAACATTGGAGAACATGAAGATCTCTCCGAACACCATTATATTGGGCGACTTCAACTACCCAAACATAGACTGGGAGCATTACTCAAGCCCCAGCACCTTAGCCCAAAGGTTCCTGGAATTTATAAACTCAAATGCTATGGAACAACTAGTCACCACTCCCACAAGAGGGGAAAACATACTAGACCTGATCATTACCAACATGGGGACTCTATGCTCCATACCAGAAGTATATCACTCATTGGTAAGATCAGACCATAAATTAATTTCACTGGATATCCACATCCCGACCCCACCCCCAGCCCAGAAAACCACAGTGAAAAACTTCTCAAAAGCGAACTTCACACTTCTCAAAACTGAAGTGGAATCCTTCAAGGCCCCAGGGCCAGTGGAAACTACGGCCCAAACTGCCGAATCCTATATAAACGCATTCTACGGACATCTCCAGGAATGCATGGATCATGCTATCCCAAAT
Organism: Protopterus annectens; assembly: GCF_019279795.1. Taxonomy (NCBI): domain Eukaryota; kingdom Metazoa; phylum Chordata; order Ceratodontiformes; family Protopteridae; genus Protopterus; species Protopterus annectens. Next base: position 365,703,020 of record NC_056746.1, on the reverse strand, counting down.
AAAATCAAGACCCAATCATCCAAAGGCAGGCGTCCAGTCTGGTGGACCCCAGCCATAAATAAACTGTACAACAGAAGGAGGAAGCTACTACATGATAGAGCAAAATCCCTAAAAGGGAAGGCATCTCTGATCAGTACTAGCAAAAAATTAAGATCCCTCATAAAATCCTCCAAGGCCAGCTTCGAGAGAAAAATTGTACAGGACACTAAAGACAATCATAAGGCTTTTTTCAGTTATGTTAGGAACCTGGGATGCAACTCCCAGACTTGTTCTGAATTGATTCTAAACAACAAAAAATACACTGAACCCACAAACATCGCCAATATCCTGGCAGACAGGTTCAGTGCAAACTTCTCCACCCCCCCCAAAAGAGCAAGTATCTATCCCAGCAGAGTGCAGCCTCCCAAACATCTCTGATGCTCAGGTGAAGGCCGCCCTCTCCAAAGCAAAAAACACTGCTTCCATGGGACCAGATGGCGTCCTGGGTTGCGTCCTACATGAACTCCAAGAAGAACTAATCCCTCAAGTAAAACTGCTGTACAATCTCAGCCTCACTACAGGATATGTGCCCAAAGAATGGCGTACATCAACAGTGGTCCCACTCCACAAAGGTGGCGCCTCTGCGGACCCTGGAAACTATCGCCCCATAAGCCTGACTAGCCTAGTCTGCAAGGCTATGGAGAGGATCATCATGGAACTCATAAACAAAGACATTGGGGACCTACAGACACTAGATCCTACCCAATTTGGCTTCGTCAAGGGCAGAGCCTGCCTTTTGAACCTGGTCGACTTCTTTGAAACAGTCACCAAGGTCATAGATGAAGGGAAGGCAGTCCACACAGCCTATCTGGACCTCGCAAAGGCATGTGACACAATACCTCACTCGGGCATCATAGATAAGCTATCCAGCCTAAATATAAACCCCTATGTCACAAGATGGGTCGCAAACTGGCTCAAAGACAGAACCCACAGAGTCAGAGTTGCTGGAGCCATGTCAGACTCGAAACCAGTCACAAGTGGCATCCCACAAGGTTCTGTCCTGGGACCTCTCTTGTTCGGTATTTACTTTTCTGAGGTACAGGCCAACGTGGGAGGACTATAGCTCACCAAGTTCGCAGATGACTGCAAACTGGGCGCCATAATCGACCATCCAGCTGACACAAACATCCTTCAAAAAGGTCTCGCAGAGACAGACAACTGGTGCCAGAGCCATGGTCTAAAGCTAAATGCCAAAAAGTGTATAGTCATACCCTTTGGCAAAAACAATGTGCCCACAAATTACCACATAGGTGGTAACCCATTAAGTACAGAGAAAGTAATTAGGGATCTGGGTACCCAAGTTGATAGCAGTCTCTCCTTTGACAACCACATTGCCAAAGTAGTCAGAAAGACCTTCTACATGGCCCACCTCATCATGAAAGGATTCACATCTAGATCAAGAGAGGTAATCGTGCCCCTTTATTCATCCCTCATCAGGCCCATCATAGAATACAATGCCCCCTTTGGGATGTACCTTACCCGACACCTGCAGCAATTAGACAAGACCTCAAAAGTACCTCACCAGGAGGATCAAGGGACTCAAACAGATGCCATATGCTGCTCGGTTAAAAAAACTCCAGCTCTACTCAGTTGCATACTGCCTACTTCGAGGCGATCTATGCCTGACATATAAAGCTATGTCCAACCCAGAATTAATGGACATGCTCCACCTCAGTAAATCTAAATCCCTTAGAGCCACGCTACGAAGGACTTGAACCTCAGCACAGAAATAAATAGAACATGCTGGAGGGACAGATTCATAACCCAGAGGCTCCCTTCGCTCTGGAATAGAATTCCAATTCATGTTAGGCAGAGCACCTCACTGACTCTCTTCAAGGAGAATCTTGATGAGTGGATGGGGAATCGTAGGTTTGTCCCGGGGATTACTTCAGTGTCACTATTAGACAGAGGCACAGTAAACTAAACTTTAAAAAGGGCACAGTATACTCAAATCAAGGGGTGGCGTAAGCCAAACACAATCGGGCTAGGCTTATAAATGCCCCAGGGCAGATAGCCTAGTATGAACCTATGAACCTATGAACATGGTTAAAGAGTAACAAGCTGGCCATACTTTCTTTCACTTACCATCACAGACACAGACCTTACACGACTGGTGGCTATCTTTGGTGGTTTGGCAGGAAGAGAATGTGTGTGAAAACAACTAAACACTGCCACTATGGCACAGTGAGTAACATTGCCATTTCACAGTTCTTTGCTTTGGCTGAGTTCTTGGCTGCAGCTTTTTCTATGTTGAGTCTGCATGTCCTCCCATGTGTGTGTGTGTGTGTGTGTGTGTGTGTGTGTGTGTGTGTGTGTGTGTGTGTGTGTGTGTGTGTGTGTATATATATATATATATATATATATAGCAGGTTAAAAAAAAGGAACATGTAGCAGGTGAAATGGAATTCCTCCAGTTTCCCTGTAGATCGCTTGCAGTGCATGCATGTTTAAAATATCACCGATTTTTATCTGTGTACACAGACAATAATGCTGGGCACATAACTCCTGTCTGTGGCAGTAAACTAAGCAGTTTAAAAACAATTATCTTTCAAAAATAAGGCATAACGTTAATCACAGAACATTCAGATCCTTATTTGTTTCCAAACATTGGAGCTTCTGAGAGTGTGGTGGTTCCCAAACCTCAGATTGTACAAATGGATTTTGACATGGACTTAGTAGTGGCCTCTGCCCTCAACCCCACCTATTCTAAAACCAGCCCTGCTCAGATGTGTGTACAGAAGGTTACTACAGCTTGGGTGGGGAGTTGGGAATGAGGATGTGGTCATCTCAATCAAGGCTTTGAGGTGTGTACAGGAGGTCATTATAGCTTCACTTGGGACTTTGTACAGTGTGGTCATTGTTTCTTTTACTTTTCTCACACATCTCAGAGGTATGCAAAGAAGATTTTATAGCTTGTGCATGGGCAGTGTAGTACTTTGGAGCAATAAAGTGCAATACATCATTATTTCTTCACTTTCTTCACAGCCACATATCGGGCAAGTCTACAGGTGACTGCCCCTGGAGGAGTAGGAGTGAGGAAGCATGCTATGCATATGCATGACAGCAGTCACTTCAAATACATGACTGTGGCCATTTGAACACCTGTTTTCATCCCACTATTCCCAGACAGGATTTGTGTACCCTCACATATAGTTTTCTTGTTATTGTGAGCTACTATTTTTCAGGTTTGAACATTATGCTTTGAGCACAGCTTATGTCTTTTTTGGAAAAAAAAAAGACTGAAATTCTTTATGAGTTTTGTTCAAGCCACTTTTGGATTAAAATGTTGGGAAAATGCTCTAAAATGCAACTCAGAACATGTATAACACTATGGTTTCTGGGGCCTGGATTAATTGAGCTATTTCCTAAATGGATATTACTGTGTTAACTTGACCAGGTAATGTGTGATGAAAGTAAAACTAAAGCTGAACAGCAACACTGAATTTCTTTCCTAAATCACAATTTCTATTCAAGATCATCACTGGATGAAAAGATTGTGTATAAATAAAAAATAAAAATAAAATGTACTTCAGAACATATGGAAAAGCTATGGTTCCTGAAAAAGCTGAAGAGTAAGGAAAAGTGTGAGAAAAGGAAGAACAAACTAGTGTGCGTGGTTTAGGGAGCCTTTAGTATGGGAGGGGGAACAGGGGAGCACTGGAACATGTGTCTGTTTAGGAGGGGGATTGAAACAATTGGCGGTGCCTATGGCACCGTTTCACGTAAGTCTAGTCCTGTAGGTAAAGTTGTGATATATCATCATTGCAACTAAATGTCAATAACTGCATGTCCCTCTGTAAGAAGGGCCAACATAGTGTGGTGCATAGGCCTGTCATAATGTAAGAGCACTGTAGCTACAGTTCAGTCTCTAGATCTATGCAAGGTACACCTAAAATGCTGCAGCATGAACTAAAATGTTGTTTGAGGAGTAGCAGTGACAGGGTGATACTAAGACAAAGGGTTCAGGGAATGCCAACTTGACATATGCTGGGGGTCCCCAAAATGCTAACACTGACCCTGAGTTAATGCAATAAACCAAACAGAAGTGTAGAAACTGACAGGCAAAACATCAAAAGCACTTGTAGATTAGAGTACAAAAACTCAGTAAATAATAAACAGTTTTAAAAGCCACACCAGTACATTACATGATAAAGCTTAAAGCAATTTAGAGCAAATATTCAGCTCTGGATAGATCTACAGTCATTACACAAATCAAATGTAGTGATAAAAACAACAGCACTAAAATACAGTTTCAAGTGAAAAAAACTGCAAAAATGCACAAATATCAGCAACTCATATATTTTGAGGTAGAATCAAAATCAGCACTGTGAAATACTCATCTAACAGTTAATGGATCCAGATACATCAGAAAGCCTCAGCAATCAATGGAGTGGTTGCCAGTATGTTGAAATGATATCCTAGCAGGAAAAGAACACTGTTTCTGGGGAAGCAGCTATAATTCTACTAACAAAGGAGAAGACAACCTTACAAATTATAGACCAGCTTCATTGGTTAGTGCTGACACAAAAATATTTGTAAGGATATTTCATCTGTTAAATTTGTAAATCAGAAGTGTTGGAGGAAAGGCAGGTTGGTTTTATTGGGGGGGGGGGGGTATTCATAGATCACTGATCTTTGGATTTTATGAACTGGATGTAAAGGGAAAAACAAGAGGTATGTGGAGTCTACGGACTGCATAGGTGCTGCAAGGGGATAAGCTTTAGTGAACATTTCATTAGGAGTAAGGGCATTGATAACTGAGAATAGTGGCAAATGGGATAAGATCAAAGAAAGGAGAGCTGAAGAAAGTAATGAGGCAGAGAGGGGGAGCGAGAGAGAGGCATTTTGCCCCCTAATTTTTTTTTTTAGTTATGGATACCCTGACTGGATGGGTTAGGAAGTGACTGACGAGTGTAAGAAGGGGCAGAGAATGAAAATTCAGTCCCTCACTTTGCTGGTGACGGAGTGCTGCTGCTGCTTAGAAATATTAAGGAGGTTTTGCAGAAAGTACTGGAGACTTCTGAACCATAAGGGGGGGGGATCATTCACCCTATGGACTAAGTCACTGTAGGTATGGGTAAGGGGAATATTATTACAAAGGATGGAGGGCGACCAAAAGTAGTAAATGGGGCTAGATACCTATGTTTGAAAATGTTACCGGATATTTGAAAGATATTATGATAGATGGATGGGAAAAGCCTCATGATACTGTACCCCAAAAATTTAGTGGGAGCGAAAGTACAGAGGGCAGCTAATCTGTTTACGTGAAAGAGAAGGAGGCCACAGACATGGTGTAGAGGTAGAAAGGTTGTGACTGTGGAAATATAATGTTATTTTATGGTTGCTAACAGGGAACAAATGCCATGAAATCAGAATAAAAAGAGGGAAAATTGGCTGAGTGGGAGAGAAAGACCTGGTTCTGGAAACAGATTGAGACTATTAATTCAGGGTACAAGTTGGTGAGTTGGTATTAGAAGGCAGATAAGCGGATAACCTTCTGGGAAAATTAAAAGATTCTGTTGAAATGAAGAGTTTTTTTACGTTGACAGCTAGACAACATTAGGAGTATGAAGGATGTGCAAGTGTATTTTTATCAGAAGTAGGTGAATAGAGAGTAAATAATATTAAAATGTTAAAAAATGAAATGACTTTGGCCTTTGGCAAACAGGATAGTTACAGTGTAGGCAAGTGAAAAAAATATGTAAAGGACAAAATTATTCTATGAGAGGAGTGGGTAAGGGTAGGATATAAGGAGGCTTGGAGAGAAAGTAAATAGGAACAGACTTGATTTGCAGGTATGAAGGGATACTAAGGATATGAGATGGTTACAGGGAGATTTCTGAGGAATGCGGAAAGGTGAAAGGTGTGGTGCAACTGTGAGATATGCAGTTGAGGATACTGCATAAACAGTGAAAACTCGGGCTTAACAGAAAGGTATTTACAGGGGTAGAAACTGGTGAAAGTGTGGTGAGGAGGATGATGACACTGTACAAATGGTGGAGATGTACAATAGTTCAGAAATGGTGGTGTAAAACAGTGAAGGAATGCAATAGGAGGACAGTGTGGGGTGGTGGAATAAAAACAAGAGATTTGTATCTGTTGACCTTAACACCAGAAAATATAAATTCACCACATAAATCTGACTTAAAAACGGCCACAGGGAAGACCTCTACACCTCAAACACAGATACACTAACTCCAGGGTTGCAGAGCCTCAGACAGATCATAGTCAGTTTCACACAAATTCACTCTCCCCCATTTCTACAATATAAATTTAGTCTGCCCGGAACACTAGCAGTATCATCCATAGAACTCTCAACTCGAGACTGGCAGTATGATGAATGGATGTTCACCAACATCTATTCATCACAAAGGAAATATTCCATCTGTACACCGAGAGGTTGTGAGGCAAAAGTTGTGTATATGTCAGGTAGGGAATAACCATGGGCCGTCTGCCCATGACATATCTCTGGAACTTCATTATCTGGCCTTTTGTCGAAAATTAGTAGTAATAGAAACCTGGAAGCTGGTGAGGCAAGTGGAGAAGATTGATAACTGGAGGAAACTTATTAGATGTCAGACGTTAGTGGAAGCAATTAGATTTCATTGATCTCAGGGGAGGATTAGCACTATGTGGGGAAAGTCCACTAACTGTCTGAATATGAATTAGGTTGAGAAATGCCTAGATGATTTGTCTGGTAATGATAGGGTTGATGTGACTGTGTGCTGAGAATATTCTGATTTGGTACATATTACTTATAGAATACCTAACCTTATGTGTAAGTAGATGTGACTGTCACTGATGTAAGATGAAATGTCATAGAATCACATTTTTTAAAAATCTTTTAATAAAGATGTACAAAAAAATAAAAACATGGCTTTTACTCCTAGGGACATGAATGAAAAGTTAAGAAGTGAGCTTTTCACAGAAATAAATACAAAATAGATGAAAATAGTTACTAAGCCAATCCATTAATCGCCTCTAGGTTTTCATTTAAGCAGTTTCTTTGATCTTCTGCTTTACTCCCCTGTCCACTTGACACTGACTGACCATTTAACCCATCACTTAGCTGCTTGCTTACATTCCTTCCTTCCTTTCATCCTCCATAGAAGAAGTTTGAGCTGTCTACCTGTTAGTACTAAGACTGCGGCTGAGGAACTTAATGTGAACAATAGTTGTTTTGCATTCTTGTTTCTTTGGGCCTATAGTAAATGCAGCTGTGAAATATCTATATGTTAACTCTCTAGAGGTTGTTGCCAGGTTCCCACTGAATGGGACACAGTCTCTGTTACTGTGTTGTAATGTAGTTTAGAGTTAGCTGGTAGCATGTTCCATCCAAGAGACCACATCTGCTTTCTCTTTCTAGTGGAAAGAAATTGTCTATAGGAGAGACTGTCTTTTCTTCCTTTCTAGCATCATGTAGCAGCAGTGAGACACCTAGCCTCATAGTTTCACAAACAACCATCTTGGCAGATGCGAGCTTATTCTACTCATGTTTCCAGATTATGTCTGCTTATTTCTACATACAAAGGCTAGTAAGTTATAAGAACTTTACTACAGCCTTTCAGCCTTTTTAAATAATAGTTTTAGTAAAACTGTTTTTATTCACATTATATACACTGTTTAATCATGTTATGCATTCCATATTCAAGTTGTGTTAGTTACAAGTTACAGGACTTATTATTGGTCTGTTAACAGAGTACTGTACAGCTTTAAGATGCAATGATTTTTTACATTAATTACCTAATCAACCAATGAAATGAGTTCATATATGTGTGGTTTCTAAAATGTATTTTATTCTGATGAAGTCTCCTTGGTGGAACAAAAGCACTCAACTATTAAATTTGGATTTTAACCATTATTGGACCTCTCACTGGAGTTACTCTTTCACCTTGATTACTACTTTGTTTTACAATGCTGCACCATATCAAATACTTTGACAGTTCTTATGCATAAATAGCCATAGTTGGTCTGCATTAAGTACCAGGTCTCTCTGAGAACAAATCAGATGAGCTGCCATCCAAAAATGTATCTTAATCAATCCATTCAGCTCCCAATGTTTTTTTCCTACAGGTTTAAAATAGAAAAGTTCATTCTACATATCTTGGATGTTGACCATCTGTTTTTACATCTGCTGGGTCTCACAGCACAAGAATATGGAGCAGCCATCCACGTTTGCTCCTAGTAAGCAAGATCTGGTAGTGACCAAATACTAAGTGGTCTAAGTTCTGGATAATGTTCATTCGATCTTTGTCTTTAGTAGTTAAAGGGCACTCTACCACAAGGCTAGCAGCTGCTTTCACTACTTGTCTCAGAATTATGTCTACTGTGGAGATCTGTATCACATCTTGCTGTTTAAAACGTTCTCTAATCAAGGTATTTCACAGGATCTGCTTCACATGACAGAAATTCATTTGACCGAGACCAAAATACGTAATTTTCAAAATACTGAAAACTCATTTGAGTGAATCTCATTTCAATGAAAGCTTACAATGCTGAATTTCAAAATACTAAATTTTAAACCATAGACATGCATACTTACAACAGCAATGACTAACTCTTTCCAGAACCTAAAAACTACTTAGTTACCCTCTCAACATAAACCGGATGATATAAAACCAAACTAGGTGGGGCCCCCCCACTATATATATATATATATATATATATATATATATATATATATATATATATATATATACACTAGCTCCAGGATTGCACTAAAGTGGGGAAAAGGGCATATACCTTTTTCTTGCCTTACAGTACTCTACATGCTGCCACTATTGCTGGGAACGCACAAAACAATTGTCACATTACTTTAGATACTTCCCATAAAAATGTAGAGACATACCCACATTTAGAAACACTACAACACTACTTTCTACATGACTATCAGTATTCTGACAGTCAGCACTTTGTTACAGTAATTCTTTTTATCATAAGCAAGTCACATGTGAAGGGAAACCCACAGCATGTCTATGGCTTAAAATTCAGTGAAATGACATTCAGTCAAATGAGTTTTCAGTATTTTGAAAATTAGGTATTTTAGTCTCAGCCAAATGAAATTCTGTCAAATGAGTTTTCTGTCAAGTGAAGTAGACCCCTTTCACAAGATGCCTAGTATTGGCCTCTGCTGCAGGATTGCAGTATCCATTATAACTATGGTACTTTAAGCTCATTCCACCCTTTTTGGAGTTGCTTTTAGGATACTGTTTGGGGAGCTACCCAAGTTCTTTTCCCACTGTAGCCCCCCCCCCAAAAAAAAAAGGCAGAAGCTTGTAGATGAATCAGAACAACAGGTGTTTTAGTTTTGGAAATGGGAGGGATAGCCACAGGATCACATATGTACACAATCACATACAAGGACAAAAGGAAAATGTAGTTGTGCTTAAGTTGAAGACGAATGGGCTCAAAAGGGAAATGATTAAAGACAAAAACTGGGTATGCATACAAGTGAAACAGTTACAGGAGAATGGGAGGTTGTTGAAACAGGATTTTCTGATAATCTTGCAATATGGTTAGAGGTAAAGAAAAACAAGGAATATATAAAATAGATAAAGGAATAAAAAAGGATAAATGACAAAGCATGGAACGAAGAAGGAAAGACATCAGTAATACAAATATGGAAAGATCATATTACTATGAGAACATTTTATAAAAATTGGTCTGAATGGTGGATAATATTCAAAGAAAAATATAAAAAATGTTTTTTTTACAGTGCCAGTATGATGCAAGAAGGGTAGAGAAAGAAAAATATTTATAAAAAAACAGATGATGCATTGGAAGATTTAGAACATGATAGAAAGCACTTTGACAAAGAAAAATAATTATATGAAAGAAATCAAGAAAAAATAAAAGAATTGTTATATAAACAAATATATTTTTACAAGGAAAAAGAAGTACTGAGTTACTTAAGCAAATTAGTAAAGGAAGTAAAGAGAAATAAAAAAGACAGAAATAGAAACAACTCAGGAAAAGGTTATGAAAAGTGTAGTGCAATATGAACAAAAAAAGAAGGTAGTGAATAAAACATGGAAAATAAAAAAGCTAACAGAAACAGAGAATAAAGATTTGGAAAAGGAGATTTCTGTAAATGAGCTAGCTAAAGTGTTAGGACACGTAAATATTGATTTGGCTGCAGGACCAGATGGAATAGGTTATGAAATGCATAAAAAATTAAGGGATTGGCAAAACAAAATATATATTTTTTTAAAGATTTTGAATGAAATGTTAAATGAAGGTTTTACATATAAACAATTAAGTAATGGAATACTTAATATTCATATGAAAGAAGGGAGATATAAGACAATTAAAAAACTGGAGACCAATAGTATTGAATAATAATTATCATAAGATCTTTATGAAAATAATACAAAAGTGATTTGAAACTAAAATGGAAAATACTATGGAAGACAGTATATATACTATAAAGGGGAAGGGTTGTTAAGCTGTGGATGATATGGATGATATTATGAACAGAAAAGAAGAAACTAAAATCATGATAGGAGACCTTACTAAGGCATCTGACACAAATGGACATGAAATCTTATGGGCAATATTGAAAGAATATAATGTAAATGTGAGAAAGTTAGGAAATTGTGTATGTCAGTGTATAGTAATAAAGTAACTACAAAGTAAATGGCTCGTTAAGCCAAGAGGTACATATGAAGAGTGGTATAAGACTGGGATGTCCAATGAGTTGTATACTCTTTGCATTAGTTGCTAATGTGACAGTATATGAACTAAATTACAAAATGAAGGCATAAAGGAGGCGGGGTATATAACACCTGAAGGGTTAAGAATTCCAGTTCTGTTAACATATACAGATAATATTATAATAATTGCAAAAAACAAAATCTGGATAAAAGCAGTAAGTGCCTGAAGTTCTGAAACCCTTCTGGCTGAGGTGATAGCTAGTAGAAAGGCAATCATCCAGGAGAGGTATTTCTATTCTGCTGAAGCAGCAGGTTTGAAAGGAGGTAAAGTTAGTTTTTCTAAAACAAAAGTTCAGGTCCCAGGCTGGCGAGGGAGGCCTTCTGGGAGGTCTGATATTAGAAGCCTCTCTGAGGAATTGTTTAATCAAAGGATGAGAGAAGAGGGGTAGGTCTGAATTGTAATGGGCTAAAATGGCAGAGGCATGGATTTTAATAGAAGAGAAGGAGAGGACACTTTTGAGTAACTCGGCTAGGTAATCCAAGATAAGAGGGATGGAAGGATGTGAGGGACTGGCTCCAGGAGCAGAATCGTTTCCATTTCCCTGTGAAAGATTTTCTGGTGCTGGGCCTTTTGGCCTCTGTGATAATGTCTAGGACCTGTTTGCTTTACAGGGACTCCTTGTTAGCTTTTAAAGTATAAGGCATGCTGAAAGATTGACAGTCTGCAAGTCTGGGTGCAGTATCCCCCCCCACACACCTGGGTGAAGAGGTCTGAGATCAGGGTAAGCTGCTTGGGGGGACTGTAAAGTCAGGCTGCACAGTAAGGGGTACCAATGCTATCTGGGCCAGTCTGGAGCAATAAGGATGACCTTTGGTCTCTCCCCCCTTATTTTGATCAGTACCTTGGGAATAAGAGGCAGAGGAGGGAACGTGTACATAAAAAGGGAATTCCAGGGGAAGGTCAAGGCATCCACCTTCCACAATAGGAGGTGATACTCCCTGGTACAGAACTTTTGTAGCTGGTGATTGAGGTGCAAAGCAAAGAGATCCACCTCAGGAGTCCCCCACTTCTGAGTGATGTGCAGAAAGATTTTCCTGTGGAGCTGCCATTCATGGGGGTCCAGTAAATTTCTGCTTAGGTGGTTTGCCAGGGTGTTGTTGACCCCTGGTAGGTATTGGGCAATTAGGTGTAGACCCATGGAGGCGGCTGTCAGCCAGAGGTTCATGGCTAGCCTGCACAGAGGGTAAGATTGGGTCCCCCCCGTTTGTTGACATACCACATTACTGTGGTGTTGTCTGTTTTTATAAGGAGAACCCCTGGCCTGAGATGGGGTTTAAAGGATGTCAGAGCCTTTTGTGCCGCCATTATTTCTTTTTCTGATTGATGTGTAAGGGAAGGTGCTGGGCATCCCAAAGACCTTGGGTGCACCTGCCTGCTAGGTGAGTGCCCCAAACAATGTCTGAGGTGTCGGTGGTGATGGTCTGGCCAGTAGGGCAGAGGATGAAGGGAAGACTCTTGTTCTTGGCACATGCCTCAACCCACCAGAGAAACTCGGCCCTTATACATGGGATCAGAGGGAGGGAGGTCTCTAGAGACTGAGAGTGCTGACAGCAAAGCTTCTTTAGATACCACTGAAGTTTCCTCATGTGAAGCCTGGCCAGAGGGATTAGGAGGATGCAAGATGCCATGTACCCCAGGACTTGCAGGAACTTCCTCACAGTGAGATGACTTCTGGAAGCCAGCTGGGTAGAGTAGAGAGGCAGGAAGCTCTGCTTTTCTGGGGATAGGAAGGCCATTTGGGATGCTGTGTCAAGCAGAGCTCCCAAGAAAATGATCTTCCTGGTGGGAGTTTGCTTTGATTTCTTCTCGTTGATGGTGAACCCTAGGGAAGTTAGGAGGGATTTGACAAAGAGAAGGTCCTGGAGCAGCTTTTCTTTGAACTCTGCTTGAATGAGGCAGTCGTCCAGGTAAGGGTAAATCTGTATATTTCTCTAATGCTATGGCCGGGGCTAAGCATTTGGTGAATACTGTGGGTGCAGTAGATAAGCCAAAGGGCAGCGCAGAGAACTGAAAGTGTTGTGATCCTGCTCTGAATTGCAGGAATTTCCTGCAGGATTCCCTTACGGGGATGTGGAGGTAGGCATCTTTTAGGTCTAGGGTCACTAGCCAGGCATTTTTGTCAGCATAGGCAGCAGCTGCTGCAATGTTAGCATTTTGAATCTGGGGACCACCAGGGAGGTGTTCAGAATGGATAGATCCAGGATGGGGCACCAAGTGCCCTCTTTTCTGGGAACAAGGAATAGTCTGGAATAAAAGCCTTTGCCTGTTTGTTCTGATGGGACAAGTTCTACTGCCCCCTGGGATATCAGAGTTTGGACCTGTTTCAATGCCTCTGCCCACTGATTCGGAGGTAAGTCTGTGTACCCTCTTGGAATTGGGAGTTTGCTGGAGGAGAATTTGTATTCCTGAAAAATAATCTTTAAGACCCATTGGTCCTTTGTTACAGAAATCCAATTTTGTTTGAAGAGGGAGAGCCTTCCTCCTAGGTTTTGGTGAGTAAGGGGAGGGGGAGTCATTGGGAGTTTTTGCCACAGAAGGGTGGCTTAGAACTCCCTGCCTTTGGGGTGGAAGTGGTCCACTGTTTGCTTCTCTGCTGGCCTTGGGATAGGGGCCTGGGTGATCTGTCCCTGCGGGGCTTACCTTGGCCCTGTCTGCTAGGTGCAGGGAAGGACCAGTGCTTAGAGGGAAAGTTCCTGCTGAACCTGGGAGGTTGAACCTGAAAGAAATCTTTTACTGTTTGCATAGATTTTGCTTTGTCTTCCATATTTTTAAGCACCTCTTCAGCTTTTACTCCAAACAAGCAGTCCTTATCCAGGGGTGTGCCAATAAGTTTAGATTTGATATGATCAGGGAGAGGTTGTTCCTTCAGCCAGGCATGTTTCCTAATTACAGATCCTGACACTGGTGCCCTCCTAGAGGCTTCTGGGGCATCATATCCACAGTGTAATGAGTGTTTGGCCACTTGACAAGCAGAGTGAAGTAAATCTGCTAACTCTTTTGAATTGACACAGTCAGGAAAGGTAGAAATATTTTGTTTTAATAGTTCCAAAGTGTGTTTTTGATATTTTAACATATGGAACTGACAGTTGAGTGCTCTGATTGCTAAGGATGCAGAGGTGTATAACTTTTTTACCCCATCTGTCCAGAGCTCTGGAATCCTTGTCAGAAGGAATAGGATTCTTGGCAGAACTAGTCTTAGCTCCTTTAAGTCCCTGTGTAATGACCTCTGGGTCTGCAGCAGGATTTCCGTACAGGTATTTGTGAGAATCCGGTACTCTGTAATACCGGTCAGGTTTACTGGGAGCAGGTGGGAGGGCATCAGGGGCTAAGCTGGATTCATGGAAAACATCATCCACTACTTCTAAAATAGGGGGGTGGCCAGGGGTCTGTGCTGGGGCAGGTCCAGAAACTCTGTAAGTCTTTTCTTAGACTGGGGGAAGTCCTGAGATTCCTATTGGAAATGTTCCCTGAGGATGTGAAGGGTATCCCCAGAGGAAAGGTCCTCTGGAGGGGAGGCAGAAGGGATAGATTCCTCTGCATCTGAATCCTCATAAGCAGTCAGAGGTTGCTGTTCCTCTTCAAAATCTGAATAGTCATATTCCTCAGAATCCTTTTCTGTCATAATTTCTTGACAAGGGTGCCTTTTCCTTTTAGAAGTTGTGGTCTGACTACCCTGGATAAGGGAGATGAAATCCTCCGCTATTTTAAGCATTTGTGCTTGGGGTGGTGGAGCAGAAGCAAAATGGTGGCTAGAAGCAGATTTTCTAGGAGTGGCCTGGCTTTTAGGCCTGACAGAATCCGTCAGTCTGAGAGAAATGTTAGTCGAATGAGAAGACGTCAGTTTTTGTCTAAATTCGGTAGTGCAAAAGGCCTCCTCGGAAGCCGGTGCCTGCGTCATGGCTCCGGACCTGACAGAGACAGCCAAAGGCTTGGAAGACGAAGATGATTTCTGGGGAATACCGGACTCTGTAAGGGTCTTGGTAGATGCCTGCGTAGATATTGAACCGGGCATCAGGAGCTGAGAAAGCACCTCATTGAATTCCGGAGAACTGACCACCTGCTTAGCGGAAGAGTCATTGGAAGGCTTAGCCTTGTGTGGTCTGTCTCTATCTTTATCTCTGCATTTTTTCAGAATATCCACGGATTGTTGGCTGACTGACACCATATCGGGATGTGAAGACAGAACACGAAAATAACTGTCTACAAGAAGAACTCTACGGCGAATGGTTCTCTCATTAAAGAGGGCACAGAACCTGCAATGGAGGACGTCGTGGTCTGGGCCTAAACAAGTGATGTAGTAAGAATGGAAATCTTGGTGTGGGATCTGTTTTCCACAGGCGAGGCAATTGTTAACTTTTTCGGACATCGGTCAGTGCATGAAAAAAGGGTTTCCAATGGGGTACTTAACTTTATATGTTTTCAGCTGAAATTCAAACTCTGTTAGCGACCGACTGGCACTCATGCGAATTGCTTCTGCTACGGGCTCCATGGCAAGAAAGAATGATGTCAGCTGGTTTGCTTTATAGCACTGACAACCAGACGTCAGACTACAGGCGACTGCAACCGACGCAAAAAACATGGACTCTGGTTATTTGGGCCAGCCGAGGGCTACCACAGCAGGGATATAACCCATAGGTGATGATTGCAACAGCGAAACATGAAGAACATCATATGTTTTTGAAATATAAAAGAGTAAAAAAAGTTATGGGGAAAACTATGCAAAGAATTTTTTTTTCAAAGATATAAAAGTGGATAAAACAACATGGGCATAACTAAATAAGAATATTATAAGAAAAGAAGTAAATAATATGTTTAAAGAATACATAAAAAGTTATTTTATGTTATATGTAATCAAAGAATAAATAAAATTGTTTAATGGTAAATGGATTTTAGCAACAATATTAATTAAAATCAGAGGGTGGTTAAGGAAAAAGGAGTGGGGGTCTAATAGGGATGAAAATTCAGTATGATTGTTACGGAAATTATGAATATGTGTAAATAGATTTGTGTATTTGTACATATATAAATATTTGTAAATATGCAAATAATTTGTATATAAGAATTATATATAAATAAAGGACTCCTACTCTTTTCAAAAAGCGCATCAGGATCTTGTAAATCCACCTGAGCTACCACCAACTCAGGCAGATGGGATCTCAGTTTATCATGTCATCCAAAGGACAGCATACTCAGGCATGCAGTAGCAGCACCCTTATTCTGCATTGCAGTGCTGGTACTGGAAAATGAATCCAACTACCTGGTGTGGGAATAGAACCCAAAACCTTCTGCACCAAAGGCAAGTGTGCCACCTGTTGAGCTTCTAAGACTGTAAAAAGATTTCATAGGTGAAAATGGACTAAACTTAGACAATCAAAGCATTAATCACAAAATCAAAGAAATTTTCAAAATTTCATTTTGGACCTGTTGCCTACTGCAAGAGTCTGATCAGTCTATTTCTTGAGACAGACAGAGAGTGGGGGAGAAAGATCGAGAGATAAAGACTTTGAATGCCACCCATAGTCAGTATTACAGTGTGCCTTAAGGCATACTGAGTAAGCTCAGGCTTTTTCTTTTCTTACTTCTGCACAGTAACTCTTTGGTAAACATCTGAAATGTAAGGACCTGCTGGACCGAGTCCTGAAACATATAGCCTGAATGTCCAAAAAATGGACTTACATATACTAAGTCTGAAAATGACATTTCTTGGAATATTCCCTTTGCACTGAGGCATGGCAATCTTAGAATTGTACATTTACGTTTGGGGGTGGGGGGCTTGTCCCCTGCAAAAAAGAAGACTAAAGGAGAAGAGCAATCTTTGAGATTTGCTCTTCTCCAGGTCTTATCATCTTTTTTTTGTTTTTCAGTTTGTCAGCATTCAACATTTTGAGTGCCAACACTTCAATAGGAATCCTAACTTTTTCCATGATTACCACTGTTAGGTGCAACCACATTCCATTCCAGCACAAAGCCAACACTGACTAACTTGTCACTTTTTGTTGTACCTTGGAGTAGGAGTTGATCAGCTCTTGAATGCATTAGTAAGTGAAATGCTGCATATGTGATGTGACACTGTGCATGGCATAGCTAATCGAAATGCACTGCTGATGAAGTGTTAGGGGGTTCTCCATTTCTTCATTATACAGAACCATTGGAGTTAATTATTTTAGTTGGGGGCTGCAGAAAACACAATACCCATCATGAGGATGTGGAGGTTCTGTTCACCCTTTGTAAATCATTTTATTTGTCTTTATTCAGCTAAAGGAATTCCATCTAGTTAAAAGTCAACAAAATTTGTCGAAGGTATCATAAAACATGTGTTAAATAAATGGCTAGCAATAATATAACTACATCTCAAGGTAGGGTTTCCCAGGCTTGTTTTAGGATTCCCTTAATAGTGCATGCTTTAAGTTGACTGATCTGTGGCTAGATAGAACGAGAAAATTATTTTACATGTTTGACAACTACTTCCTGTGACTGGGCCAGACCTATTATGATACTGATAACTAAGAAACTTGTTTTTTATCAAAAGTAAACATTGATTTATGATAAACATGTAACCAACAATTTAATCACACTTCCAAAAGGTGAAATTAAACATTAAAAAAAACACATTGGAATAAGCCAACCTGGGGTGCTCAAGACACTGAGTAATTAAATCCACAGTATTTTCTGTAGTCCACAGTTAAGTACTGGCTCTGATGAAATTCTTTATGTTATAAGAATGAAAACACTTAATTGTGGATTACATAAAATACTGTGAATTTAACTACTTGGTGTCTTGAACATCCCGAGTTAACTTATTCCAAGATGTTTTTTGTTGCATGATATATATGGGTAGCAAAGTGACAGGGTGCAAGACACAGTGGAGTTATATGAATACTCAAGAACAGCTCACTAATTCTCAGTTTAATGTTGGTTAAAGAGATACTCAGCCTTAGGGGGGAGGCAAGTGGGCATCCTTCTCCATAACTGACAGGTACTCAGCCTCTAGGGAGTATCAGTTGGGCATCTTTCTCCATAACTGCAAGGTACCCAGCCTCTGGGGGGATAAGGTGGGCATCTTTCCTCCGTAACTGCCAGGTACTCAGCCTCTGGGGACCATAGGGTAAGTGGGCCATATTTCACAGAACTGAATGCATTATATATATATATATATATATATATATATATATATATATATATATATATATATATATATATATATAGGGGGTAGGAGGGAGGGAGGGATAGAATAGTGCAACATGGAAGAGAAGGCCATCTATGGTTATGGCAAGATTTTACACAACTATTCCGTGTCCTTCTATTCCCATGTTGTAGTATTCATAACCTTTGGGTGAGTGCCAAAGCTCAAAGAGAAGAAGACGAGGGTGGTATGGAACTGTTTTCCAAGAATCCATGCAAGATTGACCTAGCAAAGGTAGCTGCCTCTAGAATGGAAGCAGAGCCCAGCCCTTTAAAGAAGGCTCTAGATGAGGCCATGGCTCTAGTGGAGTGGGCTTTAATTTTTTGAGGTTAGATGTTTGCCATGGTAGGTGTAACAAAAGGAGATGGCCCTAGAAATCCAGGCAGAAATAGTCTGTTTTGTCACCGCTTTTCCCAGAGCTCAGGGGTGAAAGGAGACAAACAATTGCTCTGATCGCCTATGGGACTTGGTCTTGTCAAGGTAGAATCTTAGTTGTCTGTTAACATCAAGGGAATGCAGGACTCTCTCACTGTCATTGTGCAGATGTGGAAAAAAGATGGGGAGGTGAATACATTGGTTCAGGGACAGCTCACTGACCACCTTAGGCATGAAGGATGGGTTGGTACTTAGGGTCACTCTATCCATGTGAAAGATTAGAAATGGTGGGATGGCCATGAGGGCCTGGAGCTCTGACACTCTCCTGGCTGATGTCAGGGCCACCAAGAGCATAGTCTTCCAAGTACAATATTTTATAGAGACGTTTGATGCTGGTTCAAGAGGAGCAACTGTGAGCTTCTCTAAGACATAGTTTAGGTTCCATGGAGGTGGAACTGGCCTCCTGGGGGGCCTGAGGTGCAGTACTCCCTTAAGGAATAGCTTTACTGGAAGTCAGGAGGCAAGAGGAGGGTCAAGAGGCAGACAAGCCAAAATAGCTGCTAGGTGGGCCTTAACAGAAGAATATGCCAGCTCTGCTTGCAACAATTCACATGGGTAGGGCAGCACTAAAGGGACCTCTTCTTGAAATGGGTCTAGGTGTCTTTGAAGACACCAAATGGAGAATCATTTCTATTTGGACAAATAGGATCTCCTAGTAATGGGTTTCCTGGCCTGCTGCAGGACATTAAACATGTCCTCAATGTAAAGGTGTCTGAAAGGGAGCAAAACTCTATCACCCACAAGGTAAGATTCAGAGATTCCAAGTGGGGGTGGATTAGGAATCCCTTGTCCTGTGTGAGAAGGTCCACTCTCTGAGGAACCTTGTGATGATTGCCCCTGACTAAATGCAAAAGGAGGGGGAACAAATGCTGTCTTGGCCAAAAAGGAATCACCAACAAGATTTCTGGTTTGTCCTGCTGAATTTTCAACAGGACTTTTTTGTAGGAATGGGAATGGGGGGATGCATAGAGAAACATCCCCTTTCCATGAGACAGAAAAGGCATTCATTGCCCTCACTAGGGGGCTGTGTGCCCTGGTACAAAAGAGTGGAAGTTGTCTGTTCAGAGGGGAAGCAAACAGATCTACTTGTGGTGTACCCCACTTGTGGACTATGTCCAGGAAAACATCCCTGTGTAGCATCCATTCATGGGATTGTGATGCGGACCTGCTAAAGGTGTCTTCCTGAGTGTTCTGAGCTAAGGGAAAATAGACTGCTTGCATGGTGACTCCATGTTGGGCTGCCAATTTCCAGGCCTGAAGTGCAAGTCTGCATTGCAAGCAAGTCTTTGTCCCCCCCTCCGTTTGCTCACATACCAGAGAACTGTAGCGTTGTCCATGAACAACTTCAGGGGGTCTCCTTCAGAATGTGTTGGAAGGCCCTCACAGCAAGGATGATGGCCCTCATTTCTCTGATGTTGATGCGCTCCCGCTTGAAGGGGCCTCTCCATGTGCCTTGCACCTTCAAGCTGCCCATAGCAGCTCCCCAGCCCAGATCCAAGGCATCTGTTTACATCTCCTGGATTTGGATGAGGGCTGTAATGGAAGTCCTGGGTTGAGAGAGACTTGATCCAACCACCAAAGGATCTCCTTCCTCACGCATGGCAGAAAAGAAATGTTGTGGTCCAAGGGGTGGGAGTGTTGGGCCTATGTGAACCTCAGGTACCACTGAACTTTTCTCATGTGGAGTCTTGCCAGTGGCAACATGGGTATATTGGAGACCATAGGAGTCTGAGATATTGTCTGGCTGTCATAGCAGTGGTATGGAGGACAGACACCAGGTATTGCTTCAGGCTTTCCACCTTTTGGGGTGGAAGGAATGCCCGGATAACATCTGTCCTTATTCTGCACCCCAGGAAAACTTGGTCCTGGGAGGGGTTTAGTTTGGACTTGAGGAAATTGATGTTGAACCCCAGGGACTGCAGGACAGAGATAACATTTTGGAGATGGATATGTAGGGAAATGGAGCAACCTGCCTGGATCAGGAGGTCGTTCAGGTATGGAAAAATCTGGATCCTTTGGACCCTGCAATAGGCTACCACTGGAGCCAGACACTTGGTAAATACCCTTGGAGCAGTAGATAGTCCAAAGGGCAAGGCAGAGAACTGAAAATGCAAAGAACACACAGAGAATCATAAATACTCCCTGTAGTTGGGCTTTATGGGGAGTAGATATGCATCTCTGATGTTCAAAGTGACCAGAAATGCCTGAGGCATTAGCAGGGGGAAAAGAGTCTGGAGTGTAAGCATGCAAAAAGTGGGTACTTGTAGAAAAAGGTTGAGGTGGGAGAGATCCAGGATGGGTCTCCATGGGCCATCTTTCCTATTAAACGTCTGGAGTAAAAGACCTTTCCCTTTTCTGATAGAGGGACAGGTTGGATGATCCTGTGAAAGAGGAGGCTGTCTAACACTGTCTGGAAGAGGTGGAGCTGGTCCTTCTGTGGCTGTGGGATGCTTCTTAAGGAGGGAGGAGTGACCTAAGTCATGAAGTAACCCTTTTCTATAACAGACAAGACCCACTTGTCTGAGGTAATGCTTTGCCAGATGGGAAGACAGTGAGAGAATCTTTGAGATAGGGGAATGGAATCCAGAGGTGGTGAAGGGGAAGGCAGGTAGTCTGTCCTGAAACTGAGGTTTTTGAAATTGAGTCTGAGCAGGCCTGGAAGGAGGTTGCTGCTTACTGGAGCTCTTTTTGCTCATAGAATGAGGGGTAGGAGCAGAATGTTTCCTGATGAACTGTGTCTTGGTGGAATAATGCCTATGTAGTTTAGGGATTGGAGACATAAACAAATGTTTTAAGTCTTGTAATTCCTTCCCCTTTTGCTGAAGGGTTTTGAAAAGCTCTGCCACTTTAGCCCCAAAAAGCCCAGAGTTGTCCAGGGGTGCATCCAGACATTTAGCCCTGATATCATCAGGTAGGGGTTGTAGTCTCAGCCAAGAACACCTTCTAAGCACTGAGGCAGAAGCTGCAGATCTGGCCGAGGCCTCTGCAGCATCACAGCTGCATTTAACTGAGTGTCTTTTCACTTGAGAGGACAAGGATATGAGGCTAGATATTTGAGCCTTATAAGGTGAGTCTGGGAGATCAGCCAAAAGTTTAGAAACCCAAGTCAAAAGGTCCAGGGCATACTTAGACATGTGTTTGGTAGCTAACTGCCCTAAAAGCCAAAGTGACAGAGGTGAATACATTTTCTCCAGTGTGTTCCATGGTCTTACTGTCCTTATCAGTGGGAAGGACAGAGGTGGAGGGAAGTAATCTGGAGAGTTTGTCTGCAGAGAATGAAACAGTGCCAGGGTCTACAACAGGGCATTTAATCAGAAATGTGGCCCCTTCTGGGACCTTATAAAACCTGTCAGGCCTTCTAGGTGTTGGTGGTTGGGATTCAGGGCTTTTACAGGCTGTACTGAAGGCGTCCAAAAAGGCTGGTCAGACTGGAGGGATGGCAGAAGGTGAAGGGCTGTCTATCTGTAAGAGTTCATAATACCTCTTTTGAACATCGGACATTCCAGTGGAATTCCATTTAAAAAAACTCTCTAATTTTAGAGATGGTTTCAACAAAGGTGAAGTCCTTTCCTGGGAAGTCTGCCTCAGCAGAGTCCTCCTTGGGGGAGGCATACCCAAGAGGGGAAGGCATCTGAGAGGCATAGGAAAGGGAGCCCTCTGAAGAGAAACCTGAGGAGTCCTCAGCTTCAAGAGGAAAAGGATCTTCAGTCTGAGGCCTAGGACTAATAACTGGAGGGGAAGCAGGCATAGAAAGCCTAAGGGACATGAAGGCAATAAATAAGCTTTGAGAGAAAGCTTGCCAATCAGGCAGGCTTTCTGTGGGAGGAGAGACATGTTTTGTCTTTTGTTTTCTTTATAAGGAAGAGGTAGGCCAGGAGGATGTAGGGCCTAAGGAGGGTCTAGGTTCAGACTGTTCTAAAGCAGAGGAAGGAATGGTCTGGACATCTGTTGCAAGCAGAGGTTTCCCCTTGTCGTCAGTGTCCGACAGATGCAAAGCCTCCATGGACGTGCTTTCAGTCTTAGGTTCTGCAGCTTCCTGAACGGTACACGCTATAGGAGAACATTGGCCACAGGAGTGTCGGGTGGAGGAGGTGCAGCAGAAGGTTCAGCCGTGGAAACTTTGGCATTCTTTTTTGGTGGCTCAACAGTCTGACCAGATGGCTCTTCCATCGCTGAGGCCAGATGTTTAAGATGTTGGTTTTCTTTGTAGATGTTTATGGCGTGCAGACAGCTGTAAAGAGTTTTAGTAATGAAGGCCTGACAAATTGCACAGGTTTTATGGTTGTGGTTGGGCCCTAGGCAGAAAAGGCAGAGGTCATGAGTGTCCTTATGGGGGATATGGCATCCTGACCTCCACTTTCCTTTCCTGGGTAACATGAACCTAAGCAAGCATACAGTGACCAAAAAGAGAAGAAAACTGCCCCAACGGGGTACTTATCTTAAATTTAAAAATCCAATGGCAGAGATGACAGGAAAAGTTGAAGTTCAACTGGCAGCAGAGAAGTTCTGAGGAAAGGTATGTGCAGACATCACTTTTATGGTCCATGCACCCTACGGCCAGTGTCAGACATCCCACGTACATTGTAGTGACTAAAGCTTTTGTATACTGGCCAGACATTTGGTAGCTAAGCAGAGGATAACTCAAAGCTTATGAATATTGCAACATGGGAATAGGACATCTGCCAAGTACTCAGCCTTTGGGGAGGATCAGGTGGGCATCTTTCTTCATAACTGTCAGGTACTCAGCCTCTGGGGAGGATCAGGTGGGCATTTTTCTCCATAACTGCCAAATTTGCTCTTGATGTCCCAACCTTTTATTCTCTTTACTTTCCATTATCTCCAAATGACACTGTTAAATGGGGTACAGGAACCAATTAATCATAAATCTCTTGAGTAAAAGAAGTAGTGGCACAACGTTTTGAAGGGACCCCATCTAGTTTTAATAGCTCACTGCAGATTTTAAAACTCAGAGTTAAATTTTCCTTTGCATCTTCATTTAGATATACTTTGGAATATCACAAACTGGATATTTTTATGTCTGTTTTATTCTGCCTCTTTGCAGAGATGACCTCAGAGCACTGCCATACAGCATACAGACAGGGATTGAGGAAAACAAAAATAAGACCACAAGATGAATTTATGTTAGCATTTATTTATTTAGCATTTGGTTACTTGGAAAGTCCAACTGGGATGACTGGCATACCCCTTTTCAGCAAGAATCTAGGGAGAAAAGCTCCACAGTTAAGTACAGCTGCAATAACTGTTACCAAATCAAATTAAAGATATACATGTAGTAAAAACCTGAACAAATAAAATGAACCTAATTAGCAGCTGACAGACTCAGTTGTCTGACGTACTAAAAGACAGCATACTTATCTGCAAAACTGAATAGACACAAGATTCAGAAATGTTGAAAACTGGCGTTAATGAGACTCACATTGTCACTGAAGTAGCTGTGCAGATTAAAAAAAAATACTAACACTATTTATACAAAAGGTATTTGGGTAACTTACCGGCCATTTGGAGATATCATCAGGCCATTCATGAGGAGGCACTGAAGCTGGTTCAAGGCAGAACCTAAATAAAATAAAACAAACAGGTAGTAATTAAAAGCTTTCTAACCCCAGATCAGAAGCAGTTATTGACATATATAAAACAAGAGCTAGTAGCAGTGCTTATGAACTTACATTTCTGGTTTCAGAAACTGACAGAATATAACATGCACTGATGTTAAAGAAAGGAATACTTTCTGCATGTATCAATTGCCTAGAATCAGATATCATTATCTCCTCCTTTTAAAACCCTTTTTTATGGAAAACCATGCTTGATGTCCAACTCCAGAAAAGTTAAACATATTTTATCCTAATTTTCATAGTTATTGCTGGAGGTGTGATATTCATACCAAAGCTGATTGTACTCATGTGATGGCTACCTGTCCTAAGCATACTAAATTAGGGGATATGGTTGCTAAATTGGCTCCCTATTGAAATGTTGGCACTCTAAATGCTGAGTGCCAATATGCCAGAAAAGAAGACCAAAAACACAGGAAAGGAGAAAAACTTGAAAATCACTCTTCTCCTTTAAACTTTTTTTGCAGGGGGGGGGGCACCCATACCCCCACAACAAACCACATACCTCCAAACTTATATATACCAACTCCAAGATCGCCATACCTTGCAGAAAAGAGAATATTCCAAGAAATGGCATATTGAACTTAGTATATGCAAGAATGTTCTTTCAGCCATTCAGTCTCTGTATTTCAGGAGTCACTCTAGCGGGTCCCAATATTTCAAATAGTTACATGGTAAATTGCTTTCTTTCATGATTATGAGGTGGTTATTGCTGATAATATGAAGCAACAGATCGGAAGGTTGGAGATCTCGTTGGGAACAAACTGTCTTGAGTTCAGTGGGGGGGGGGTCATCTGATGATCAACAAGGCAGATGGGGGAAGTGCATAGACAAAAAATTCCATTCACAGACATTAGAGGGGAAATTCTGGCATGCCTTTGTTATAGGGGCATGACTGCAGCCAAAGGTTCCAAGTCATATGCATATGTTACAAGCCTTTTTATTCTACAGCATGATGGCTAATCGTAAGGAAAATATCACTAAGAAATCAAAGAACTCTCTCTCTCTCTCTCTCATCGGATACGTTTATTTAATATGTTTTGTTATAAGGAGGTGATCTGTATATTTAATCTTTCTTTTATCAAATTTTTTTCTGCAGTGTAGATTATATTTAATCTTCCTTTTTGCAAGGCTTTTTTTCTGTGGTGTAGATTAAGATCTTCTTTTACTGGATTTTTATGTTAACATCAGCAATATGTGTTTATTTTTTTAATGCACTGTGTATGACTTGGCTCTTCATCTCTCTTTTCTGTTGTTGCCCTTTCCATTACTCCTCTTTCTTACTGTTTTTTTTCTCAAAAAAAAAAAAATCAATAGAAATTAGGAATAAAAGTGTTTTGTGGTAATACCCTATACCACCTACTTATAAGTGACCTTCTTGGTGCTTACTCCTATTCATATGGATTTTGTACCTCTAGGTGTTCTGCAGTATTAAACAGATCCATGTGAAAGCACAATGCCTAATATCATTCAAAAACTAATATCAGTACACATACCTCTCAACTGCCCAGAATTTTGCAGAATGACCAAATTTTTCCATCATATTTTTGGTCTGTCGCTCATAGAATTTGTTGTTTGGCAAATCATTGGGGACTGAAGTAAATAACGGCAGACATTTGAGTTTCAGGCGTCATGTCCTACAGAAGATGGATGCTAATGCAAAACCTCTTATTCTAGCTACTTCCAAAGTTTATAAGAGCGATATTTAAAATCCGTTTTTATTTTCTAGGCCTCAGTCCCCCCGTTGTTTTAGTCTTTGTCCAGATTTCTTGGACTAAGAAGTTGAGAGGTATACCAATAAACCAGATATTGATAAACATAAAATACAAGGTAAGAACTTTTTTGGGTGGGGGGAAGCTTGCTGTACTCCCACTATGCTTTGTCACACAACTGTGGAGAAATGGAAAACTGTTCCAGCACCCCATCTGTGGCATTCTGCTGCTGATGGCAATATATTCAAATTATACCTACAGTTCAAAAATTAGTAAGAATATCCAACTACATCCCCACTGCTTCACCTCCACTTTCTTAGAACTTCAGGTATCACTAAACATTACCCGGACCAGAAATATTGAACAACCACACTAAAAATTACCTTGAGAGCAACAACATTTGCTATTAGTTTCTGGTCCAGTATTAGTGAACTGACAACAGTGAATCCAAATGAATTATTCTCCCACATTAAGTCATGCACATACTTATAATAGATGCTAACACAGGGATGACTTTTTATAGCAACGTTGCTCTGCTTGCTAGGGTGTTTGCATAGTGTAATGCAGGCACTTGGGTATGGCCAGTGTCATTGTCTCTTTCTTCCCTCCTGTAGATTTTCCAGCTGTGCATCTGCCATTGTTCTTTGAGTACATGGGAGTACAGGAATGGCTTTTGCAGAGGGAGTTAACAAAGGCATTCAAGAAGACATGGGACAAGCAGGAAAAGGGTGAAAGAAAAGATTGGGATGAAGGGGAGGGAAGAATTGTAAATGATTTCACTGAGGCATTCATGTGGGCATGAGACAAGTACAGAAGGGTATTAGAGAAGATGGTGTTGGAGGGGAGGCAGAATTTTAAATCTATTAGAGGTCAGACTAAATAAAAAGAAGTAATGTACTCACCATAACGTTCCATGTTTGTTGTCCATCTCGCCATTCATTCTTACTGGTTGGGTTCGGAGGCAATCCTCGGCTCCGACTCGGCCGCATACCATAGGTCGAAGTCTTTCACTTGGCTCATGGCTGAACACCTATCCCATCATGCAGTGTGTGATTCCCCAGATCTTGTTTGCTGCTAACCATAGCCGTATGTGTACACTAGTCCTATAATAAAGGATACTTAAAAGGTAAGAAAGCCAAAGGAGCTCCTTGTCCAAGGAAAGAAATCCTCCAGGTTCTCTAGAAGCCTTAGGCAGGGGGAAGGTGGGAGGGATCATAAGAATGAATGGCGAGATGGACAACAAACATGGAATATTATGGTGAGTACATAACTTCTTTGTTATGTTGTCTTATCTCGCCTTCTTACTGGTTGGGACAGCATCCTTAGCACCACATTCCCAGGGTGGCTCATGGGAGTACACTTTTCGGCACAGTGGAGCCAAAGGAGGCCCTGTCCTGCAGGCCAAATCCACTTTGTAATGAGTGATAAATGTGTGAGGTCTTGCCCATGTAGCAGCAGCACAAATACTGTCCATTGATAGTTTAGCTGGATAAGCAGATGACGTTGCTATGGCCCTAGTAGAGTGACCCTTGACTTTGAATGGTAGTTGTCTGTTATTAGAATTGTAAATTAAGGTAATATCATTTCAGAGCCAGTTTGAGAATGAGACTTTAGAGACTGGCATGCCTTTTTTTTACTAAAAGGAAACAAACAATTGATCAGACTTCCTGAAATCTTTGGTTCTATGTAGATAGAAGTGAAGTTGTCTATGCACATCTAACTGGTGTAGCTTGTATTCTGCTTGTTGCCATGATTAGGGAAAAACACTGGCAGTTCAATAGACTGGTTTAGGTTATTTTGTGAACACACCTTAGGTAAAAATGATAGGTTTGTCCAGAGAGATACCCTATCCTTGTGGAAGATTAAATAAGGAAGTCTGATTGGTAAAGCTTGCAATTCCGAAACTCTTCTGGCAGAGGTAATAGCAACTAATAAAATCGTCTTCCAAGACAGAAATTTGAGGTCACAAGATGAGGGTTCAAAAGGGGGCAAGGTCAGATATGTTAGAACAAAATGCAAGTCCCATGGTGAGAGTGGTTCTTTAATTGGGGGGGGGGGTCCTTAATAAGCAGGTACCTTTTAAATTGGGTGTGACATCAAGTTTGAAGTTCCGTCACCTATATGAAAATTTGAGATTGCAGCTGATTGCACCGTGATAGTACCTGCCGCTCAACCACCTTGTTGAAAAAGCTCTGATAGGAACTCAAGAATAGAAGAGATTGGAGTAGAAAAGGGATCAATGTTTTTACTCTGTGCCCAGACTGAGAACCTTTTCCATTTGCTAGAATATAGCTTCCTAGTTGCAGACTTGTCCGAGGATACCAGGATGTGTTTAACTACTGGTGTGAAATTGTGAATCCTGACTAAGTTGGGAACTGGAGCAGCCATGCTGTCAAATTGAGGGTTTGGAGGGAGGGGTGAAGGGTTCCCGACATATGAGTCAGAAAGTCTGGAACTAGGTCCAGAGTCCATGGTTCCTCCTGAAGATGTGGCCGGAGGAAGGGAAACCAAATCTGAAGAGGCCAGTATGGAACGATGAGAATTATTCTGCTTCCCAGCGAGTAGGCTTTCCGAATGACTTGTAGTATTACGGGGGAAATGCATACAGTAGTCCCGAGGGCCAATCATGAACAAGAGCATCCCTAGGTGACTCCCCCGGAGGGGGGGATTAGGGCAAAATAGCTGCTGCATTTGGCATTCATGGGAGTGACAAATAGGTTGCAGCAAGGCTGGCCCCATTTCCGGAATATCTTTTCCGCTATCTCTTTCTTTAGGGACCACTCATGATGCATCAAAATTGGTCTGCTCAGCATGTCTGCTGTCACATTGGACTTCCCCGGAACATGCACTGCAATCAGAAAGCATTGGGAAGAGACTGCCCACTGCCATACTCTGAGAGCCTCTCGGCAAAGGGGACAAGACTTGGTTCCTCCTTGCTTGTTTATGTACCAAACCACCAAGATATTGTCTGACTGAATTACAATTGTTCCTAGTGGAAGAGAGCCCTGAAGTGCTTGCAATGCCAAGAGCACTGCTCTCATCTCTAGAACACTGATATGCAAATGGGTCTCGTGTACCTGCCATGTGCCTTGGACTGTCTTCCCCAGATAATGCCCCCCCATCTGGTAGGCATCCGTGGTTACTGTTGTCACAGTTTGTTGTGGAGTAAAGGGTCAAACTAACATGACATGACTGGAAAGGAGCCACCATCTTAGATCCTTCTTGCATGATCTGGTGAGACATGGGAAGTTCTTGTAAGGACCACTGAGAAAAGAGAAGCCACTGAAGAATTCTCATGTGCATCCTGGTTAATGGGACTAGGATTATCATTGATGCCATCATTACTAGAACTTTCAGAACTGTTTTCACTGTTACTTTCGTCTTTGGCAGGAGATCGGTAATTTGTTGTCTGAGTACCAAAACTCTATCTGCAGGTAACTTTGCCATCATAGAGATGGTGTCTAATTCTGCTCCTATAAAGGTAATATGCTGACAAGGCAACAAGACGGATTTCCCTAAGTTTATTGTTATCCCTAATTGAGAACAAATTTGTAATGTTTGGTCTCTTGACTGTTGTAGTAGATGCTTGGTGGTGGCAGTCTGGAGCCAGTCGTCTAGATACAGAAACACCTGGATTCCCAGCCATCTCAAGTGAGCCATGACTACTGCCATGCATTTGGTGAACACTCTGGGGGCTGTAGTGAGACCAAACGGCAGAGCTCAAAATTGATACTGACTGGTTCCCAGCCGGAAGCGTAAGTGACTCCTTGATGCTCTATCCATTTTTATGTGGTTATACGCATCTTGGAGGTCTGTTGAGTACATCCAATCATCTTTCCCTAAAAAGGGAAGAATTGACTGCAATGTCACCATTCGGAACTTGGACTTCTTTATAGATTTGTTTAGTTTGCTGAGATCCAATATGGGTCTCCAGTCCCCTGTTCTTTTTGGCACTAAAAAGAATCTTGAGTAGGTTCTAAATCCTATTTGGTCTGCAGGGACTTCTTGGATGACTCTTTTGTCTAATAAATTTTAAATCTCTATAGTTGCCTGTTCCCTTAGACTGGGTAGAACATCCGGGATCCTTTGGAGTTGTGGGACGGGAAGGGAAAAGGGAATGGGATAACCTCTGGATATTATACTTTATACCCACTTGTCTTTTGTGATACCTCGTGAGGCTTCTGGGTACAAAGATAACCGCCCCCTGACTGCCTCCAGAGTAGGACAGACGGGCCTCCTTTCAGGAGCACTGGAAAGGTCAGCCACGAAAGGAATCATGGCACCCTGATTTTCCAAACCCCTCTGCCTCATGGACGGTGTCTACCATTATTGCCTCCCCCTTCTACCCCTGGGGAAGGATTCACCTCGTGAGTCTGGAAAAACTCCCTGGGATTTCTTGAACCACATTTTTCCACATTTCTGACCCTTAGGATAGGGTCTGGAAGTGAAGGAAAAATGCACTCCAATGGCAGAGAGAGTTCTTCTTTCCTGCACATCTGGTGAGTGTATCTTTATGAATTTTGGTCCAAAGAGTGAGGAACCATCGAAAGGGGCGTTGACAAAGGTAGACTTAAAAGGTTCCGCAAAATTACACAAGCGCATCCAGGAGTGTCTCCTTAGGGAAACTCCTGAACCCACTGCCCTGCTCGCTCCATCTGCTGCATAGGAAATCAGCCTCATGGAAGACTTATCTATGGAATTTAAGGTGGATAGCTGAGAGGTCACTTTGTTTGAAACCCCTGCAAGCTAGTGAACCTTGGAGAGTATCTCCTAACTCCTTCAGGAGATCTCTTTGTAGCCTAGTGAAGTGCGTAAGGTAGTTCAGCGATCGAAGGGTAAAAGTTGCTGACGAGAATATATGCTTCCCATATCTGTCCATTGTTCAACACTCCTTGTTTGGTGGATGGACAGATAAGGATGTTTCAGAGAGTTCCTTCTTGGTGGCTGCTGCCACCATCATAACATCTACAGTCACGCCTTTAGTAAGAAAGACTTTTTCCTGCTGGAGCTGTTATGAATTTATTTGGTCTCCTGAGGACTAGTTCCATAGTGTCTGGTGACTCCCCACGCCTTTCGACTAACAAATTCCATTAGTTCATCAAAAGGTGGAGACACCCAGGAGGCTGAAGGTTGAGATCCGAAGGCCTTCAGGTACACTGACTTCTCATCAGAGGGAGACCGTGGAGACACTTCTGACTCCTCAAGGTCAGTGGCTGAGGTGACTGACTCATCTGGTGAGCCCAGATGCTTCCTCTTGCATGTTTTCTTCCGAGGAACCTCTTCAGAAGGGTAATCTGGGGAGGTCTCAGGAGAGTGGGACTTGCCCAATGGGGCTACCTGAGGGCCTGAATCTCCGCTGTCCTGAGGATGGGATGGTGTTGAGACAGACGTCGGTGCCTTAGGGGGAAGACTACCAGTACCTTTGTGTAGAGTTGTAGGAGGGGACAGCACACTCCTCATCAGCTTGAAAGCAGGTCCTCCTGGCTCCGAGGATGCCCCCAGTTCCGAAGAAGTAGAAGGAAAAACCGGCTCGAACAAGACTGGCTCCGAGCCTGATGTAGGAGCCAAGCTCACCCGTGCCAAAGCCCTGAGAGGTAAGCTAAGCTCAGAACCAAGGAGACTCGGGTCCAAGTGTGCCCCCTGGAACCGACCGGAGAGCTTCAGCTCCCAGATAATGTCTGAGCAGACAGCGGTTCCAAAATATCCTGGATGGGTCTCGGTACCAAAGATTCTACAACAAATGGTTCTTGGCACTCCGGCTCTGAAGATCCAGCTTGGCTCAGAGGAGGAATCGATGTGGATGAAAGAGTCTTAATTGGCTCCAGAACAGGTTGGGTCAGAGCCAAAAATAATTTAGCCAGCGCTGGTGACTTCAGAAGTCTGCACACCACCCTATCCACATCATTGTCCAATAAGCTACTAGAGGACCTGAAGAAAAGGGTAGGTGAGTGAGATCTCTCCAATATGGGAGATCCTAAGGTAGGGGAGACCAGTATTAACTCAGTGGACCAGCTCTGAAAGCTAGTCTTTTTCAGCTCCGAAGGCTGTGGAGCCGAAGGACTTGTCCAATTCTATGATCTCTCTCGATTCTGAATCCTGTGGAGCCGAAGAGATTCATTTGTCCAAAGAAATTTTTAATATTTTCTCAGGTGGTTCCAAATGACCAGATAAGGAGGAAGAAGAAGAAGGTCTCTTTGAAGGTTTGTTACTTCTTGAGGAAGGGGACTTAGCCTAAGAGGAGGTACTCTGGCTTTCTAAAGCTTCAGAAAATGGAGTTTTTAGAAGCCCTCTGACTATTAACTTATTCTTTCTCTCCTGCAAAATGCAGGAACTGAAAGAGTGAAAAAAGGTACATGACTCCTGCAGGTGAATGGCCCCCAAACAATAAACACACATACTATGACCATCAGTTAGAGACATTTTTTGTGAACATTTCTGACACTTTTTAAAACCAGATGGCTTTGGTTCCTTCTCTCTACCTTTCTTAGACATTATGAGAAGGAAGCACAAACTACAAACACTATAAATTTAAAGCACTGAGTACAAGAAACATTATAAGATGAAAAACACACGTAATATATGAAGCCTAATAGCACTCTATAAGAATATAAGCACACAGCACATCTATTTAAAAAAAAAAAAAAAAAAAAAAATATATATATATATATATATATATATATATATATATATATATAAGAAAAATATAGCTCTGCCCTCTAAGTTAAATGCTCGCTATGCCCTCTAACTTAAATGGGCCTAGCACTGCTATTAAATGAGAAAAAAAAAACAGGTAAGGGAATAAAAATTAGTTAAGCCCTCTAATTTAAGCGGGCACTTGGCTCTGTAACTCAAATGAGCCAAGAATCACTAAAAAACAATACACACACTAGAAAAACAGACTTCACTAAAGATTTCTGATGGGATAGTAAAGAAGAAAATGGGCCCTGCGACTAAAAACGATGGCCAACTAAGCAACAATAATGGTAGTGTAAAATTAAACAGCACACACAACAGCAGAGAGAAAACTATCTAAAGAAATCAGCTATAACTAAGTGTAGGACAACAATAGTTAAGCAAAAATACAAGACATACAAAGTTTTCAAAAACTTAGCCACGGCCAAGGAGAAGAGCATCTAATCTTGTTAATCGGCAAACGAGATCTGGGGAATCACATACTGCATGATGGGATAGGTGTTCAGCCACGAGCCAAGTGAAAGACTTCGAGCTACAGTATACGGCCGAGTTGGAGGCAAGGATCGCCTCTGTACCCAACCAGTAAGAATGAAGGCGAGATAGGACAACATAACATCTGACTGTTTCTTTGCTACTGTAAAGGGTCTGCAATAAAAAACAGCAACATTAACTCAATGCCCTGATGATACTTCCTTAATCCATCATGCTGAGACTTTGTCAAAGCTCCAGACAAGCCTTCATCAGCTGACACTGAGCTTTCTACATGGTTCAAAGACAATGGACTATATCATCCCTTGTTAAGTCTAATATATTATCGAGCAAATATCCATGCCCTACCAATGCATTCCAAATGCTCAACTCAATGGACTTATTTCGTGATGAAACAGTCTGACTTAATTGTAAAGAAAAAACACCATACACAAAATATCTAATGCCCATCAGAATATATACACAAAATGTTTGAAAGCTTAGCATCACACAATTTAACAGTAACCCCTGCACCTCACAATATGTTAGATTCATTCCTATACCCTTGATTTATAAATATACTAATTCTAGGGTTAAGCAATCTCAGAGTAAAAAGAAAAATAGATAAAAAATAGAACATGTTTTTCTCTTTACACTATTTTACCTAGCTTTGGAGAAAGCACTTAAAGTAGAAAACAGCATGTTCAAAGTAACAGTCATTGACGCATCAGCAATGCAAACATTCACCAAACACACATGACATTCCAGGTGTCAATAAATGCAACACAGACTGCACCAATAGTATAGAGGTCTAATGCCCTGACTAGGACTCATCCATTCTGGGATGGGGAAAGAGGCATGCTCATTTGGGGCACACTTGTGCAGTTTGATTCCCCTGGGAAGATTGGGGAAACAACAACATGGTGCTACCCGAGGGTGGGTGGGGCATCCTTTTGACATCAGTCCCTTGCAAAAATGTGTGGCAGTGTTTCATTGCTGATGCCCATTGCACTCCCTACCTTCAGGATTTTCAGGGTGTTAATAGTTTTGATACACACTGTGGGCATGCAGCATGCTTTGAGAGGGCTGTCTTTCATAGTATTCTACCCTGAATCCTGCTTCTGCCACTGTGTGAGTCCTTGTTCTCTTTTTGGGGGTTAGGGTATGGGGGTGGTGCTCAATCACAATATGTGTTACGGTATGGGGGCGGTGCTAAATTACAAAATGCTAATCAATGTAGAGGATCTGCTGAAGTAAAATATAACAGATTTGTAAACATTTACCATATTAGAGGATTGTTGAGATAAGCATTTGCCGTATTAGTGGATTGTTGAGAAGACCATCTGCATTGTTTATGTTACTCATTCTCTGGATCCAGTTACCATGGGATACCCCAACTGTTAAATCACACACACTAGCAGGGCCTCCTGTATGTAATCATTGACTTCACACACTAGCAGGGCCTCCTGTACATAATCATTCCAGGTGTCAACAAATGCAACACAGACTGCACCAATAGTATAGAGGTCTAATGCCCTGACTAGGACTCATCCATTCTGGGATGGGGAAAGAGGTATGCTCATTTGGGGCACACTTGTGCAGTTTGATTCCCCTGTGGAGATTGGGGGAAACAACAACATGGTGCTACCCAAGGGTGGGTGGGGCATCCTTTTGACATCAGTTCCTTGCAAAAAAGTGTGGCAGTGTTTCATTGGTGATGCCCATTGCACTCCCTTCCCTCGGGATTTTCAGGGTGTTATAGTTTTGATACACACTGTGGCTATGCAGCATGCTTTGAGATGACTGCCTTTCATAGTATTCTACCCTGAATCCTGCTTCTGCCTCTGTGTGAGTCCTTGTTCTCCTTTTGGGGGTTAGGGTATGAGGGTGGTGCTCAATCACAATATGTGTTAGGGTATGAAGGTGGCGCTCAATTACAATATGTTAATCACTGTAGAGGATCTGCTGAAGTAAAATATAACAGATTTGTAAACATTCACCATATTAGAGGATTGTTGAGATAAACATTTGCCATATTAGTGGATTGTTGAGAAGACCATCTGCATTGTTTATGTTACTCATTCTCTGCATCCAGTTACCATGGGATACCCCAACTGTTAAATCACATGCACTAGCAGGGCCTCCTGTATGTAATCATTGACTTCACACACTAGCAGGGCCTCCTGTACATAATCATTGACTTCACACACTAGCAGGGCCTCCTGTACATAATCATTGACTTTGCACACTAGCAGGCCTCCTGTACGTAATCAATGACTTCACACACTAGCAGGGCCTCCTGTACGTAATTATTGACTTTGCACACTAGCAGGGCCTTCTGTACGTAATCACTGACTTTGCACACTAGCAGGGCCTCCTGTACATAATCACTGACTTCGCACACCAGCAGGGCCTCCTATACATAATCATTGCCTTCACACACTAGCAGGGCCTCCTGTACGTAATCATTGTCTTCACACACTAGCAGGGCCTCCTGTACGTAATCACTGACTTCACACACTAGCAGGGCCTCCTGTACATAATCATTGACTTCACACACTAGCAGGGCCTCCTTTACGTAATCACTGACTTTGCACACTAGCAGGGCCTCCTGTACATAATTACTGTCTTTGCACACTAGCAGGGCCTCCTGTACATAATTACTGACTTCGCACACTAGCAGGGCCTCCTGTGCATAGTCACTGACTTCGCACACTAGCAGGGCCTCCTGTATGTAGTCACTGACTTCGCACACTAGCAGGGTCTCCTGTACGTAGTCATTGACTTTGCACACTAGCAGGACCTCCTATACGTAATCACTGCCTTCACACACTAGCAGGGCCTCATGTACGTAATCATTGCCTTCACACACTAGCAGGGCCTCCTGTACGTAATCATTGTCTTCACACACTAGCAGGGCCTCCTGTATGTAATCATTGACTTCACACACTAGCAGGGCCTCCTGTACGTAATCATTGACTTCACACACTAGCAGGGCCTCCTGTACATAATCATTGACTTCGCACACTAGCAGGGCCTCCTTTACATAATCACTGACTTTGCACACTAGCAGAGCCTCCTGTACATAATTACTGACTTCACACACTAGCAGAGCCTCCTGTGCATAGTCACTGACTTCGCACACTAGCAGGGCCTCCTGTACGTAGTCACTGACTTTGCACACTAGCAGGGTCTCCTGTACATAGTCACTGACTTTGCACACTAGCAAGGCCTCCTGTATATAGTCACTGACTTTGCACACTAGCAGGGCCTCCTGTATATAGTCACTGACTTTGCACACTAGCAGGGCCTCCTGTACGTAATCATTGACTTCGCACATTAGCAGGGCCTCCTGTACATAATCCTTGAGTTTGCACACTAGGAGGGCCTCCTGTATGTAATCCTTAACTTTGCACAATAGCAGGGCCTACTGTACTTAATCACTGACTTTTCACACTAGCAGGGCTTTCTGTACGTAATCATTAAATTTATTATTAAAAATATTATCAGCTAGTGCATTCGCTTGAGATGCAGCTCCTTCTTTGAACTGAGTTCAAGAACTTAGGATTCTGGGATGTATGCAAGTACCTTAACCTCAGCACAGACTGAGAGACTGTATTCATGAGAACGGGTGTACAGATTCCAAGCACAGGAACTTTTAAGAACACCTATGGACACTGCAGAAGCACAATGAACCATGAGTACTTTACCTACTACAGTGCTCTTTCTCGCTCTCTCTCTCAAAGATCAGACAATATGGTAAGTGCTTGTTTACTTTTTAAATCACATGACGACTCTTAACCAAATATCTTTTTCCAGGATGCTGTATGTAACACTGTACTTACCTTGGGTCTTGGTGACAAACAGATCCAAACTGTCTCTTGTTTCTATCAGCCATCAGTGGTGTGCTGGAATGTTGGGGCCACTTAACCCAAACAGCTAGTGTTGACTATAAAGGAAACAAAAACAAATTAGCACAATGTGAGCTTACATTTTAAGCACAGTGGTGAATTTTAGCTTTAAGAAAACAAGCTAAATTCTTGCATACATGTCAACACAAAAGCAGGTACTGTAAATGGGTTGTCCAAGACTGTTTAACTACGTCTTCCCACAAAAAGTGCAGGGTTACTCTGTATGGCAAGTGCATGGAATGTAATTTGTAGGATAGTGAATACTGCTTAGAAATATATATTCTTTAAATTTTGCATAGAAAAAGTAATAGTCCGCAGGTACTATTGCTTATAGGTAATGCTGCATCTCTGTCCATGTGATGCAGTTTTTTTATCCTGCTTCTCATGTTGCTTTCCAACTATTCAGAGACATGTTAGTCACAGTGATGGAAGACCTCATTATAGGCTAACTTGCATGTCTCTGAATCGTACAGAACTAAAAATGCAATTCAGCACTTTCCTGTGGTATTCACCACTGGCAACCCATGCACTGTATTGGCACAGGCAACCTCCTATCCTCTGTCACACACACACACACACACACACACACACACACACACACACACACACACACACACACACACACACAAAGAAACACACGCACCTTTTACCTGTCCTTTAGTGTACAGAGTATCTCTGATGTATTTTCTTATCTCTACCCTCGTAAATAATGGATCCTCACAGTTAGCCGTAATGCCAGTCATTAGAGTTTCATTCTTAGTGTTCACAATGTGCAGTGTGATACTAGACCTGTTACTCTATTAACTTTTTAACTGAGTCCAAGTAATAGTTTAAAATTGTTCAGATATTCTCCTTGGTGTTGTCTAACATTCCTCCCCTCTTTGTCACAAGGCCTCTCTCCCCACAGAAGTGCCTTTAGGGCACAATAAACCTACTTTACCCAAACTGCAAAAAGTCACACAGGAAGCCTTTTCCTCTGTTGAAACTTGGTTATCCGATGCCCAATTAATACTCATCCCAAACAAAACTAAACTACTCATCTTCCAACCCACCAAACATACTCAAAAAATCTCTCACTTTAACATCACAGCAAAAGACAACACCACTACACACCCAACAGAACACACCAACTTGCTAGGAGTGGAAATAGACAATAAACTAAAATTTGACATTCACATATCCATGACCATAAAAAAAGTCCACAAAAAACTAGAAGCATTATACAGAAATAAGCAACTTCTCACAAAAGCAGCAGAGATTTCAGTAGCAAATTCCCGCCTTATCTCCACCCTACTTTATGCCTCTCCAATATATACCAACCTAAGGCAATGTGATCTAAGCAAGCTAGAGACCTGCTACAACAAAATCACCAAATTTGCCACAGGGGCATCCTACCGTAGTCACCACTGTCTCTCACTTGCTGAACTGGGCTGGCTTGAACTCCCTCACCTCCTTCAACGGTATCAACTCTCACTCGCCCACAAACTAGTAAACCATCCACTAAATGTCCCATCCCTCCAGAATCTACTCCAACCCTATCGCACAACCAGACCACTAAGATCCAGCAACAAAAATCACTTGCAGATAACTAAAGCCAATAACTTTGCTGGTGAAGCACTATTCTCTTGCACCATAGCCAAATTATGGAACTCCCTCCCACCCACAATTACCTCCGTACCATCATGCACCCACTTCAAAACTTTACTAAAAGTGCACCTAAAAACATGCTGGCTCTGCCCTTGCAACTCCCACTTTAATATCACCCACCCCATACAACCACTACCTTTCTTTCCACGCCACTAACTACCCTGATTACAGCAAACTCGGATGCTCATAAGCCTACTACTTATTATACAGCAGGAACTTCTTATTGTAACAATTGTTAATGTCTGTTATGTACTTCATACATAAAGATTCTAGTTGTCTACTGATGTACTATGTTCTTCATCTGTAACTATGTTTGCAATTAATTGCTATGTTAATCAAATTGTTAATCGTTATGTAAATCCAATGTAACTACTGTCTGTATATTTTAACTGTGGAGCTTTTCTCCCCGGACCTTCACTGAAAATGGACCTACGTCCAGTCAGACACTCCTGGTCAACAAATGCAAATAAATAAATAAATAAATAAAACATTGTAGCCCTGGTGTCTCGTGTTCCTCCCGCCCCATATCTTTCAAGCAAAATGTTCTATTATCTTTTGAGCCGCCTTTAGGGCATCATACATATTTCGTCCATGGTGTCTAGTGTTCCCCTCTCACCCTACATCTTTCATGCTGTGAAACTTTGTTCTGTTATCTTTTGAAGTGCTGTAGGGCGGGATATAGAGAGTACACTTAGTTTCTAGTGTTCCTTGAACCCCAGTATTATAGAATTTGCTAGTTATTGCATGGAAGTGTGGAGGTGTGACAACTCCCCCCCCCAAAATACACATTCACACAGCATGCATACAAACATAAAACACATACACAGCTATCCCTCACTTGATTGGACTCACAGACATACACACTCATTCACCTATACAAAGAGGCACACACACACCTACCATACCTATCTCCTAATTAACTTCCCTCCTGTGAAAACTCAGACACACACACACACACACACACACACACACACACACACACACACACACACAGGCCACTAAAATCTCTGGCACTTGCCCTTAATGTGATATCACCCAATGGAAGCAATGGGTGAATGCAAGCTTTGGGTCATGTTCATTAACATGGCCGACAAGGTAACTTTGCAGAGCCGACAGAATCAATCTGCTATGTATATGCCTTACGGCAAGGATTTCCGGGGGGGGGGGCACATGACTAAATAGCACAAGTTATTCTTTTGGAATGCCTCATTAGCACAGCACTTGTGGTAGGCTGCAGAGGCAGCAGTGGTAGGGCTGTCTCTGAACTGGAAACGGCTACTGCATGGTGTACATCAGACTTGCATCTCATAATAACTTTTCTAAATTGGCCCTTTTGTATGTCTTATATGCTAGTCAGCAATAAATATGAGAATAGCCTCCAGTTTTGGAAATCACAGTTACTTGTCTAGCAGTGAAATACTGAAAATCATACTTGTGAATCATTTATGAAAAATTCCAGGGCGGTACAGTGGTACAGCAGTTAATGTGAAATAGTAGAAATGATATTTGTGAAACATTTAAGAACATTTCAGTGGTGTTACAGTGATACAGCACTTAGTGTAAAATAATGGAAATTATATTTGTGAAACATTTAAAAACAATTCATGGGAGGTACAGTTAGTGTTGCTCCCCTCAAACAGGTTTGGTTGTCCACTGGGGTACATTTTATGTACACTCTGCATGTCCTCCATGAGTCAGAATTCACTGAAGGCTCTGGTTTCTTCCTTAGCATTCCCTAAGGGCTCTGATTTCCTACCACATCTCATTGCTATGCAAGTAGGTAAAATGGTGATGTTCACATTGCCCCTAGATCTGTGTGCAGACTTGGTGTGTGTCCTGCAATGGACTTGCATCCCATCTTGGATTATTTACTGACTTATGCCCTGTGCTTGCCAGAGTAAACTCTAGCATCCTGTGACCCTGAAATGGGCAAAGAGGCTACTGAAAATAGCTAAAGAAATTATACAAGTTAGAGGGAAAGCATCAAGTGTTGGCAACTTGTGATTTGGTATACACTGTCTTTTAGCCATCATGCACAGAGGATCTTTTCTGATAGTCCACTCTAATTTGACGTCAGGGATACTGCAAGGGGAATGAGTATTTGAGAGGTATAGTACATACAACAGGCTCACTGCTAGGAATCAAAGAAGTATATTATTACACAGTCTCTCCACCTGTTAAACATGCAGAAGAATGTACTTTGAGAATGTCAAAGAAAGCACCACTATTAACAATTACTCATGGTGACTGTTTCCTGATAACAGTGCATTCTAGCTTTTTTTCTCTCTGGAGTGTTCACAACTGTGTATTCACTCATACAGGAAGAATAACTTGAAACCTATTGATCATCTGGCCTTTTCCCATTAAGTATTTATTTCATCTATGCACTTTATAACTGGGAGAGTAGAATGTGCCCATTTGCTCGTGACACTGGCAGACAGGAAGGCACCCATCCTTTATATTAACTCCCCTGTGTGACTGATTATAAAGAACCCCTATTTACTTATTGTCTGTTGTCTACCCCAATCCAAATACAAACACACATATATATATATATATATATATATATATATGTGTGTGTGTGTGTGTGTGTGTATGTATGTATGTATGTGTATATATATATGGCTATCTATAAGCCTAGCCAGAATGTGCTGGCTTTCACCGCCCCTTTAGATTAGTACCCTGTGCCTCTGTCCAGCAGAGCCACTGAAGTGATCCCCGGGGTAAACTTTCTGTTTCCCATACACTCATCATGGTTTCCCTTTAAGAGTGCTAGTGAGGAGCTCTGCTTAATGTAGACTGGTATCTTGTTCCAAAGCATGGGGAAGTCTCTGGGACAAGAATCTATCCCTCCAGCACGTCCTATTTATTGTTGTTGTGAGGTTTAGATCCCTAGAGCGTGTGGCTCGAGGGGATATGGTTTTCTTTAGGTGGAGCATGTCCATCAATTCTGAGTTGGACATGGCCTTGTATGTCAGGCAGAGATCACCTCTGAGTAGGCAGTATGCAACCGAGTACAGCTGGAGTTTCTTCAGTCGAGCTACATAAGGCATCTGTTTGAGGCCAGTGATCTTCTTGGTGAGGTACTTCTGTGGTCTTTCCAGCTGTTGCAGGTGTCTTGTAAGGTACATCCCAAATGGGGCATTGTACTCTATGATGGGTCTGATGAGTGATGAGTAGAGGGGCACAATGACCTCTTTTGACCTAGATGCAAACCCGTTTGAGATTAGGTGGGCCACATAGAAGAATTTTCTAACCACTTTGGCAATGTGATAATCAAAGGAGAGATTACTACCTACTTGGGTCCCCAGATCCCTCATTATGTCTTCTGTATTTAAGGGACTACCACCTATATGGTTGTTTGTGGGTGCTTTGTTTTTTCCAAAGGGGATGACTATGCACTTTTTGGCATTTAGCTTGAGGCCATTATTTTGACACCAGGTATCTGTCTCAGTGAGACCCTTTTGGAGGATGTCTGTGTCAGCCAGGATGTTAACTATAGCCCCTAGTTTGCAGTCATCTGCGAACTTGGTCAGCCATAGTCCTCCTGTGCTTGCCTGTACCTCTGAGAAGTATATGCTGAACAGGAGGGGTCCTACGAATGAGCCCTGGGGAATGCCACTTATAACCGGTTTAGAGTCGGACACAGCTCCCGCCACTCTTACCATGTGGGTTCTGTCTGTGAGCCAGTTGACAGCCCATCTCGTGATGCAGAGGTTTATGTTCAGGCTGGTGAGTTTGTCTATAATAAAAGGCTGTGTGGACCACCTTTCCCTCATCTATAGCCTTGGTAACTGTCTCAAAGAAGTCCACCAGGTTTAGGAGGCATGATCTGCCCTTAACAAAGCCGAACTGAGTAGGGTTCAGTGTTTGGAGGTTCCCAATGTCTTTGTTAATGAGTTCCATGATGATGAGCACCACAGCCTTGCAGACCAAGCTGGTCAGGCTCATAGGGCGATAGTTCTCGGGGTCTGTTGTGACTCCACCTTTGTGTAGCGGAATAACTGTTGCTGTGTGCCACTCTATGGGTACATAGCCTCCGGAGAGGCTGAGTTTGAACAGTGTGTTTAGGTGAGGGGTTAGTTCATCTTTAACGTTGTGTTTTTTGGCTTTGGCTTTGGTGTGTCTGTGATTTCAGGGGCTCTACATTCTATATATATATATATATATATATATATATATATATATATATATATATATATATATATATAGGTTCATAGGAGGTCATTAGGCTAATGCCCCCTGAGCCCTTACAAGCCTAGCCATATTTATCCAGAAGAGACATTTGCGCCACCCAGGAGTGAATTTGTAGTCACCCATCCATTGATCTAGGTTGCATTTGAACTCACCGGAAGATACCTACTCATACAATTTCAGCTTGTCCAGTTCTGACATTAGTGTGTGTTCCATCTCCTAGCCATTGCTTTCCAGGTTAAGTTCTAGTGGGTACCCAATGACTCTTATGTTACACCTCCTCAGCTCAGAACTGTGCTAGGCATCCAATCTGCCAGTATTCTACACCCCAAAACCATAAAAAGCAAACAGAACTCTCCTCCCCATGAAACTAAGAGTGAAGTTAGAATAAAAAATGCAATTTTACCACTCGGCCACTGAGAACTTCCAACACGCACATCAACTCACATGAACAGACACTGGGCTTACTGAGTTCCTAGTGCCAGGCAGAGTAGCAAGGTGTCAGCATTCTGACAAGGGAAACCTACACAGTATTTTATAGTACTTATTTAACTTATTTTTCTTTTATAACACTCAGTATGGACAGTCACCAGGCTTCAACTTTCCTGGTTTGTGAATCTGGTCCTTGTTTCCACTTACACAGTTCATGGCACTGGCAGGGATCTAGGTCCCACTGATGTACACAAACATGCAATTTCTACTTCCCCAGTTAAAGCCAGTGGCACGTACACTATACCCTAGTAATCACCTCCCCAGTTCTGTACTCTGGTTCCCATGTCCACTTTTCCATTTCAGGACACTAACAGGTATCCCAGTCCTCTGTTTTCTACTTATTTGGTTCTTTGTTAAAAGAAAGTCCTGCATCTGTAACCTCATAAATTTCTTTGAGAAGTAGTGGACAGTGGTTATGCACTGCATACAGCACATCTAGACTTGGCCAAGGCCTTTCTCACTATTACCCAAGTAGGCATTATTGACAGACTTGTATTTCTGAATATAAATCCTTAAATTGTGTGAAGGATAGCTAACTAGTTGTCTGACAGAACCCATGTGGCTAGAGTCAGAAGTGCCCCAGTGCCACTTTTGAAAGCAAAATCTTTACCAGTGGTGTATCACGGGGCTCAGTTTTGGGCCCTCTCCTATCTGATATGTATTTTTTAGACCTTCAGGACAGTACTACTGGCTTGTGGGTCTACAGATGACCATAAATTGGGTGTAATTTGATCTTCAACTGACTCTCAATTGTTTCAACATGGATTTGACCATGTAAACTATTGGTACAAGAGCAATGGTCTCAACCTAAATGTAGCATAGTTCACTTTTGCAGACAAAACAGTTTCAACTACTATACAGGTGATTCACCCCTCTAGTCAGACACTGTTGTAAGTGATCAAGGCACTCTTGTTGTTAATTTCTTATTATTTGACCATCAGGTTTATACAGCAGAAAGCCTTTTATCTGTCTCATCTAATTTCTAAAGGTGTCTCCACTAGGTACTAAGCAGTCTTACTTCCCCTCTAATTGTATCTTATCAGACCCATTAATGAATATATTGGGCCTTTTGGCATGTATTTGTCCAAACCAATCACGCAACTGGACAGACCTCAGACACTCATTACTAAAAAGATCAGTAGTCTGAAAAATCGTAGTTATCAAGAAAGGGTGTATATCATTAAGTCCAAATGGACATATGTCCGAATGCCAAAACTTCGAACTGGGAAGTTCGAAGTCTAAAAATAACGAAGGTGCGGAACATCGAGTTCTTTCCCAGGGAAAGAATTTGGTGGGCCGTTTCCATGGCTTTGCTATTTCCTCCACTGTGGTGCGATCTCGGAGTTGGTATATTTAAGTGGGGGGGGGGGGTGAAGCCCCCCACATTAGAAACAGTATGTAGTGTTCGTCTGTTTCCGCATTTTGTTCCGGAACAGCGCTTTTTTTCCATGGGAAAAAAATCGCTGTTCTGAGTGTTTGGA
Organism: Protopterus annectens; assembly: GCF_019279795.1. Taxonomy (NCBI): domain Eukaryota; kingdom Metazoa; phylum Chordata; order Ceratodontiformes; family Protopteridae; genus Protopterus; species Protopterus annectens. The sequence continues at coordinate 365,658,422 of NC_056746.1, read as the reverse complement.
GTTTTTAGTTTTTGAACTTTTGGGTTCGATATTTACATAGTTGAAGTTTTGAGACTTCGACTATGTGATATAGACCCATCAAGAAAGAGTGTCAGCTCTTTCTCCGTGTCTAGTCTTTTGAGCCATGAAACATCCAACCCTATTTGACCTCCTATTCTTTCACACTACTAATGGCAACTCAAATATTCAGTTAAAGGAACTAAACCTTCATCAGCAGATAAATACAACACATTGGCATGACAGATTCATATCCCAGTGTATCCCTCACCTCTGGAACAAACACTAGATGTCAAGCAGAGCAACACTCTTGCCACTGTCAGGTAAACCTTGATAATTAGATGTGCAGCCTAAAATTCTCCCCCATTCTAACTTGTCTTGCCCTCTTTGAGGTTGGATGGAAGTTTAGAATAGAGTTTTTTGGCTAGGCTTAGAATCATCTGCAGACTGACTGTCTAATATTTACCTATGAACTGTAGTGACAGGTATCCATTTCCACAGTATCCTATATCTGGAATCATTTTAAATGAGTAAATACAACTACCCTATCCATATTATGAAAAATGGAGTTCCACCCAATAAAAACAGTTTTCCACCCATACACTATGAACTTCTTATTCCCACGTGAATACCAGCATATGGAGTTCCCAATGCCTATGTATCAACTGTTTGACACGGGCAAGTACCCTTTCTGCTACAGTTGTGCATTTTTCTTTTCTTTTTTTTTTTTGCAATTCATAGGGCACCTAACCCACATTATTTGTTTTCCAGCTGAGGAAATTGGGACATGCCCACACCACCATGCATGACCTGTGCCCACATCTCTGCTCACAGTGTGCAAATCCCTCTCCCCATTTCTTTCAGCAAGCAAGTTTACTTGATGTTCCAACACATTAGTAATAGGTGACTCTATAGTCAGGCACACTGACGTCCCACTCACTAGGCTGAACAAGAAGAAGGTTACTGTTAGCTGCCTGTCGGGTGCCAGGATCCACCACATAACACAAGCACTCAGGTCACTCTAGAACAAGTATAAATATGATTCTTTCATTGTCCATGTTGGTGCGAATGACCTGAGCCATACCTCCCTGGACAACTTGAAAAGAGACATGGAGGAGCTCTCTGATCATGTAGCCCAGGCCGGTATGACCCTGACCCAGAGTAGCATCTTGCCCTCACCAAGAATGATACCACTGTATAGAGAAAAAAATTATCAATTTCAACAACTGGCTAAGCTTCTGGTGTCATTCAAAGGGGATCCAGTGTCTGTCAGCCTGGGATGACATGCTCGACAAGCCACGCTGCTTTGCTAGAGACGGCTTGCACCTGTCACCTTAGGCTTTCGAATACTGCTCAAGGCTCTTGCCACCCCCATAGTGCCTTTTCAGGCAAGGCTCAAAAGAGAAACCCACTACCATAAATAGCACAAGTAACAAAAAACTGAGGGTAAAAAAAACTGAGGATAATGCTACTCAATGCCAGAAGTCTAAACCTCAAAATGCACGCACTCGAAGCACTCCTCAGTATGGAGAAAATCGATATATGTGCAGTAGCAGAAACCTGGTTTAAGGCTACAGAGAGCACCCCAGCACTACCAGGCTACAACTCATACCATACATTTCAACCACAAAACCCCGACCGAAATACAAAAGGCGGGGGAGTATCCATATTCATCAAGGATACCCACACCTCCAGGTTAGTGGCACAGCAAGATGCTTCAGAGATCATCCACGTGCAACTAATCACAGGTAAAACTGCTATTCAAATCATAGCTTGCTATAGATCACCCACCATGTCCCAGGACCCCCACTCCGCATTCCTGGAAACACAAAGGTCCTACTAAACACCCTGATATTGGGTGATTTCAATTACCCAAACATTAACTGGGAGAACTACTCAAGTACAAACTCCCTTGCCCACCATTTCCTAGAATTTATAAACTCAAATGTCCTGGATCAACTAGTCAACACCCCCACCAGAGGTGACAACATATTGGACCTGGTCATCACCAACATGGGCGACTGGTATTCCACACAGGTCAACCCCTCGCTGGTTAAATCTGACCATAAACGAATCACTCTGGATATCCACATTCCGCCAGCAGCCCCGGTCACAGAAACCACCATGAAAAACTTTTTAAAAGCAAACTTCACATTACTTAAGACCGAGGTGGGAAGATTCAAAGCCCCCCATGCTAAAGGATAATGCTGTCCAAGCTGCAAAATCCTTTTCTAATGCACTCTACGGGCACCTACAAGGATGCATGGATCGTGCTATCCCAAACAAAACCAAGACTCATTCCTCCAAGAAAAGGAAACCAATCTGGTGGACCCCTGCCACAAACAAGCTATACAATAGAAGGAGGAAACTAGTACAGAAAAGAGTAAAATCCCAAGAAGGGAAGACATCCTTGATCAGTATCAGCAAGAAACTACATTCCCTCATAAAATCATCCAAGGCTAGCTTTTAAAGAAAAATTGCCATGGACTCCAAAGATAACCACAAGGCATTCTTTAGCTATGTCAAGAATCTAAGTGGCAATTCCCATATCTGCTCAGAGTTAGTGCAGAATGGCACAAAATACACTGAACCGACCAATATAGCCAACATTCTGGCAGACAGGTTCAGTGCAAACTTCACCCCCCTCTCACCCCCAAAAGTGCCCATAACTATACCAGCAGAATGTAGTGCCTCTGAAATCACAGACACTCAGGTTAAAACATCCCTCTCCAAAGCCAAAATCACAGCATCAATGGGATTGGACGGTGTCCCAGGCTGCGTCCTACACAAGCTCAAAGATGAACTAACCCCTCACCTAAGCACACTGTTTAAACTCAGCCTCTCCACAGGCTATGTGCCCAACTAGTGATGCACAGCAACAGTTATTCCACTCCACAAAGGTGGAGCCACAATGGACCCCAGGAACTATCGCCCTATAAGCCTGACTAGCTTGGTCTGCAAAGCTATGGAGCGCATCATCATGGATCTCATTAACAGCGACATTGGGAACCTCCAAAGACTGGACCCTACCCAGTTTGGCTTTGTTAAGGGCAGATCATGACTCCTAAACTTGATGGACTACTTTGAAACAGTTACCAAGGCTATAGACAAGGGAAAGGTGGTCCACACAGCCTACCTAGACCTCGTAAAGGCCTTCGACAACATTCCCCACTCGTGTATTATAGACAAGCTCACCAGCCTGAACATAAACCCCTACATCACGAGATGGGTTGCCAACTGGCTCATGGACAAGACCCACATGGTTGCGGGAGCTAGGTCTGACTCTAAACTGGTTACAAGTGGCGTTCCCCAGGGCCCAGTCCTAGGACCCCTTCTGTTCGGCATATACTTCTCAGAGGTACAGGCAAGTACAGCAGGACTATGGCTGACCAAGTTCGCAGATGACTGCAAACTAGGGGCTATAATTGACTCTCCAGCTGACACAGACATCCTCCAAAAGGGTCTCACTGAGACAGATACCTGGTGTCAAAACCATGGCCTCAAGCTAAATGCCAAAAAGTGCATAGTCATCCCCTTTAGAAAATACAAAGTACCCACAAACTACCACATAGGTAGTATCTCCCTAAATACGAAAGACGTAATAAGGGATCTTGGGACCCAAGTAGATAGTAACCTCTCCTTTCATAATCACATTGCCAAAGTGGCTAGAAAATCCTTCTATGTGGCCCACCTAATCACAAAAGGGTTTGCATCCAGATCAAAAGAGGTCATTGGGCCCCTCTACACATCACTCATCAGACCCATCACAGAGTACAATGCCCCATTTGGGATGCACCTTACAAGATACCTGCAACAACTGGAAAGACCACAGAAGTACTTCACCAAGAGGATCACTGGCCTCAAGCAGGTGCCCTATGCAGCTCGACTGAAGAAAAGTACAGTTTTGTACCTACCATAAATGTAGATGTTCGAAGATCCACATTGCTGCAGTCCTTACACTTGGGTAGTCCGCTGTCCTCGGTCGGCCCGAATATCAAAGTATTAGGCTGACGTCGGTCAAGGCGCTTAAGACTGACATCAGAACGTCAGTGTACAAATGCGCATGACCGACGTCATATCCTCAGTCTTTTCTTGCCCCAGATGTCAGAAGACCCTAAAAAGAAAGGTCAAAACCAAAAGACAGCAAAAAACAACCAACCACCCTTGCACTAATCATATGTACAAAATATACAATATCCACAATATTCACAACCCAAACCACACAACCGCCTCTAACTACAGAGGGGAAGGAGGGAGGGTAAATTGGACTGCAGCAATGTGGATCTTCGAACATCTACATTTATGGTAGGTACAAAACTGTACTATGTTCTTCATCTCACATTGCTGCAGTCCTTACACTTGGGTAGAATCCCAAAGCAGAGGTAAGGGAGGATGGCAAAACTATAAAGCATTAGGAGCTGCCAAAATGCCCTGTAAAATTGCAGTGGCAAAACCAGCCCTAGATTTAGAGTAAAGTGTTAGGTGGTAATGCTTAGAGAAAGTATGCACTGAACTCCAAGTAGCTGCCTCCAAAATATCTTTAGTTGCCACCCCCCTTAAAAAGCTGTAGAAGTGGCAGTAGCCCTAGTGGAATGAGGCCTAATCCCAGCTGGAATCACCTTACCATGATGGGAATAACAGAAAGCAATACAAAACCCAATCCACTTAGAAATAGTCTGTTTTGACACAGGCTTGCCCTGAGAACCCAAAGCAAATGAAACAAATAACTGCTGAGACTGCCTGAACCCTTTAGTTCTGCTCAAATAATATCGCAACTGCCTGTGTAAATCCAAAGTGTGCAAAATCTTTTCCCTTTATTTTGGGGGTTTGCATAAAAAGTAGGCAAATGAATAGTTTGGTTTAAAGCCACACTAGAAACCACTTTAGGCATAAAGGAAGGATTAGTACGCAAAGATACCCTGTCCTTATGGAAAATTAAGAAAGGCTCAACCGCCATAAGGGCCTGTAATTCAGAAACCCTTCTCGCAGAGGTAATGGCCAACAAAAAAGCAGTCTTCCATGACAAATATTTCAACTCGGTAGTAGCTGCAGGCTCAAAAGGTTGTAGAGTGAGTTTCTCCAACACAAAATTGAGATCCCAAGCAGGAGTAGGAGCTCTACGTGGGGGTCTTATATTCTTTGCCCCTCTAAGGAATTGCTTAAACAAAGGATGAGAAAACAATGGTGGGTCACAGTCATAGTGAGCAGAAATTGCTGCAGCATGAACCTTAATAGAAGAGAAGGACAAACCCTTGTCCAGTAACTCAGTAAGATATTGAAGAGCCACACTTAAATTAGGCTTAGAAACATCAAATTCCTTTGCTGTACTCCAAAATAAAAATCTCTTCCATTTATCTGCGTACACTTTCCTTGTACTAGGCCTTCTGGCCTCCAAAATAACATTCAAAACTTGCTGTGGAAGCTGAGACCCTCCAGGGTTTAAAACAGAATATGCCAGGCTGTTAGATGTAGAGAGTGAAGTTTGACATTGAGTAAATGACTGTTCTCCTGAGACAGCAGGTGCGGAATCGAAGGCAAAGGCCATGGAGGCTCCCGTACCAGACTTCTCAGTAATGGGTACCAGTGCTGTCGAGGCCAATCTGGAGCTATTAAAATCATCTTTGGCTTGTCCTGTCTGACCTTCAGGAGTACCTTTGGGAGGAGAGGCAGAGGTGGAAAGGCATACACATGAAGATTGCTCCACTTGAATGAAAGAGCATCCACTTTCCAAGCTGTGGGATGAAACCTTTTTGTGCAAAACTTTGGCAGCTGGTAGTTTAGTGGAGAAGCGAACAGATCTATGTCTGGAGTTCCCCATAACACTGTCAATTTCTGAAATACATGAGGATCCAATTTCCACTCGTGGGGATCCATAATTTGTCTGCTCAACACATCTGCTAAGGAGTTCTGTGCTCCTGGCAGAAACCTTGCCTGAAGATTCAGCTGTAAACTGAGAGCAGTCTCCCACAAAATCATTGCTTGTCTGCATAGAGGATAAGAATGCATTCCCCCTTGCTTGTTGATGTACCACATGACAGTTGTGTTGTCTGTTAGAACCAACACCTGCCCTGGAAGAAGTAAATCCTTGAAAGCTATTAATGCAAATTGGACTGCTAACATCTCCTTCAAGTTGATATGTAGATGTTGAAGTCTGGCAGGCCACGTGTCTTGTATCCACTTTCCATTTAGATGAGCCCCCCAAGCTTTGTCTGAGGCATCTGTCGTTAGAATCTGACTCGCCTCTGGTCGGGTCACAGAGAGTCCCTTGTTTAGGTGACATTCCTGAGCCCACCACAAAAACTCCTTTTGAATGCAAGGTATTATCTGAATGACAGTGTCCATATCTTGGCAGTGCTGTGTCCATACATTTTTGAGATACCATTGTAGCTTCCTCATATGCAGTTTGGCATTGGGAAGCACCAGAATACAAGATGCCATGAACCCCAAGGCTTGAAGGACTGTCCTTGCAGTCAGCCTGGACTGATGAGACAACTGATGGAAGTAAAGAGAAAGATTATTTTGTTTGTCCGGGGTCAAAAAGGCCATCTGGGATGCTGTATTCAGTCTCACACCCAGAAAGCACATGTCCTGAGAGGGTACTAGACTGGACTTTATTTCGTTCACAGAATACCCCAGGCATCTTAGCACTGCTATCACATACTGTAAATGATGAAGAAGTTCGTCCTTTTCTTGGGCCAGAATCAGGCAATCGTCCAAATAAGGATAGATCTGTATTCCTCTTAGCCTGAAGAAAGCTATCACTGGAGCCAGAACTTTCGTGAACACTCTGGGCAGTAGATAAGCCAAAGGGCAATGCAGAGAACTGATAATGAGAAGTCCCAGCCCGAAAACGCAGATACTTCCTGCAACTGAGCCTGATAGGAACATGAAGGTAAGCCTCCTTGAGATCCAGAGTCACCATCCAGTGATCTTTGCCCAGCAGAGGCAAAAGCTGTTGTAACGGCAACATTTTGACCTTGGGAATGTCCAGATATGTGTTGAGGATAGATAAATCCAAAATTGGTCTCCACGTGTTCCCTTCTTTGGTACTAGGAACAGGCGAGAATAAAATCCTAGGCCCACTTCTGGTAGAGGGACCGGTTGTATGGCCCCTATTTGAAGTAGCAGAGAAATTTGTTTGTGAGCCTCTAGTCTTTGCTGAGGAGGAACGTCTGGCATGCCTTTGAAAGGAGGCAAGGTATGGAAATAAAACTTGTAACCTTGGTGTATGATATCCAATACCCATCTGTCTTGAGTAATCAAACTCCAATTTTCCTTGAAAAGTGCCAACCTTCCTCCCAAAGGTGCTGCCAGGCGAGAAGGATCTGGCAGATGAAAAGGTAGGTCATTGGGCCTGTTTACGAAAGGACTGGCCCCTGCCCTCACCCGAAGACTGTGCAGGTGAACTCCCCGTTCTAGGTCTGAAGGAACTCTGAGTCCTGCCCCTACCACGTCTAGATCTACCCCTAGACTGAGAATCATAAGAAGGATACGTCCACCCCTTAGCAGGCCAATTCCTACTAAACTTCGGAGGCTGAACTTGCAAAAAATCTTTAACAGCCTGCATAGACTTTGCCTTGTCCTCCATTTTCTTCAAGACTGACTCCACAGGTGAACCAAACAACACATCAGACTGTAAAGGAGCATCCAAAATCCTTGTCTTAACATGGTCAGATAAATTCTGATCCCTCAGCCAGGCGTGCCTGCGAAGAACTGAACCAGTGGCAGCCACCCTAGACGAGGCCTGTACAGCATCAAAACCACATTGTAAAGAATGCTTACCCACCTGTTCCGAGACATGCACCAAATCTTGTAATTCTTTACACTCAATGCCTTCCGCCAGAGCATCTACCTTAGACTTCAATTGAGAAAGAAGATAGTTTTGATATTTCAACATGTGAAACTGGCAATTCAAAGCCCTCATAGCTAAGGTGGAAGAAGTATAGACTTTCTTTCCCCATCTATACAAAGCTCTGGCCTCTTTATCTGGAGGGACCGGATTTTTTACAACAGAGGCCTTGACATCCTTAGGTCCCTGACTAACAGTTTCTGGGTCCGCCCTAGGACTCTTATAAAGATATTTATGAGCCTCAGGCACCCTGTAATACCTATCCGGTTTAACAGGAGCAGGAGGCAAAGAATCAGGATTAAGTGAAGCCTCTGCAAACACATCCTCCACAACATCCAGAACAGGTGGTATAGCCAAAGGCATATGCTGGGGTAAAAGCAAAAATTCCCTAAGCCTTTTCCTGGAATCAGAGAAGTCCTGACCTTCCCACTTAAAATGTTTCCTCATGGAATGAAGAGTCTCTGAAAAAGAAAAATCCTCTGGAGGAGAAGCAGAAGGAGTCGAATCATCTGCATCAGAATCAGAATAAGGAGAGTACTCCTGAAAGTCTTCAGCCGAAGACTCTGAAACATCCGAAGCCTGCTCACAACTCCCCAACTCTGGTTCCACCCTAGGCCTCTTATCAGGAGGGGGCAAAGAACCTCTAATCAAAGTAATTAAATCTTCTGCCATTTTAAGCATGTGCTTCTTGGGCACAGATCCTGTAGAACTAGGAGTGACACCAACAGAAGCTAAACCTGGCCTGCCTCTGGGAGAAGCCTTGGAAACAGAAGGAGAGGGCCTAACCACCCTAGGAAGGGAGGGGAGTACAGTAACCTGAGAAGCCCCTTCAGCCTGACCTGCCTCTTGAGAGGCCACATCCTGCAATATCAAAGTCTCCCCCTGGGACTCCAGAGAAGCCTCCGGCGGAACCACCGGTTCCACTGACGCCTCTAAAGAACCGGCATCCGGTACGGATGACTCTTCTTGCCTGGGTTTAGCTGCTTTGTCTTTGCGCTTCTTCGAAGAAGCGGGCGTCGGCGCATCCGACGGCATATTATAATTGCACCGCTTCCCGAAGACCAACCTGGCACAATCTAACCTTCGCTTAATAGTGCGCTTATTGAACCTAGCACAAAAGCGACACCCAACAACATCGTGCTCAGGCCCCAAACAAGGAATACACAAAGTATGATAATCTCTATGCGGTATCTGCTTCCCACAAGAAATACAGTTATTCACTTTTTCTGACATCCGGTAAACCACTGAGGCAAGAAAAAACTAAAATATTCCCCAACGGGGTACTTAGCCAACTTTGACTCGGTCTGAAACTCCGAATTCGAAAAATTTCAGAACGCCGAACGGCACTTGCAACGCTGCTTCTGCATCGGACCATGCGGCAAAAAAGACTGAGGATATGACGTCGGTCATGCGCATTTGTACACTGACATTCTGATGTCAGTCTTAAGCGCCTTGACCGATGTCAGCCTAATACTTTGATATTCGGGCCGACCGAGGACAGCGGACTACCCAAGTGTAAGGACTGCAGCAATGTGAGATGAAGAACATCTCCAGCTGTACTCGGTTGCATACCACCTACTCAGAGGTGATCTCTGCCTGACATACAAGGCCATGTCCAACTCAGAACTGATAGATGTGCTCCACCTAAAGAAAACCATATCCCCTTGAGCCACACGCTCCAGGGATCTAGACCTCACCACAACAATAAATAGAACGTGCTGGAGGGATAGATTCCTGTCCCAGAGACTTCCCATACTCTGGAACAAGATTCCAATCTACACTAGGCAGAGCTCCTTGCTAACCCTCTTCAAGAGAAACCTTGACGTGTGGATGGGAAACAGAAAGTTTCCCCAGGGACCACTTCAATGGCTCTGCTGGACAGAGGCACAAGGAACTAATCTAAGGGGGTAACGAAAGTCAACACATTCTGGCTAGGCTTATAAATGCCTTTGGGCAGATAGCCTAGTACCTACCTACGAACCTATGAATGGGAGTGGTAAAAAGTCAGATAATTACAGGTTATAAAAGGTCGGTGAATTTCTTTCTATTCCACAAGTGAAACTTTTCTGTGGAACGGCTGTAAGCATCCAGTTAATACATTTACTCTCCCATACTACCAATATGCCACACTTGGCAGCCTTTTATCTGTCAGCATTCAAGATCATTTTTTTTTTGCAAAGCATCCACTAGATGACAGTCAAACAGCACAAAAGAATGTCTCCTTACACCTGTGGAGACAGTCTTGCAAACAACTGCTCCTTCCTTTGTTAACCTTCAGAAATTCAACTTCTTAAACGCATCATGATCACCATATAGTATGTGCCTACTAGTAATCTGTACTACTGATCTAATAATTACTGATGATGTTCATCGTGTTACACTGCTACAGTCATTACACTTGGGTTATCCTGCCATCAGGCGGTCCCGCAGTCGGCCAGAGTTCCAAAGTCTTGGTCCGGCGTCGGTTGCTGTCGCTTCTTCCCTGACGTCAGTGTGCCAGGGGTATATAAAATGCATCCAACACCATTTTCTTCAGTCTTTCTTGCCGCACGGTGCCCGAAGCAAAAGCAGTTCGCAAGTGTCGGTCGGCCGACTCCTGAGATTTTCGAAGTCGAATTTCAGATCCAAAGTCTTCAATAAAGCTAAGTACCCCTTTGGGGAAACTTTTTTCTTGCCTCAGACTGATGTCAGAAAAAGTTAATAATTGTATTTCTTGTGGGAAGCAAATACCTCATAAGGACTTCCACTCTTACTGTATTCCATGTCTAGGCCCTGATCACGACATCACTAGTTGTTGGTTTTGTGCCAGATTTAACAAACGCACTATAAAACGATGTTTTGATTTTGCTTTGCACTACTTTGGCTGTTGGAACAACCGACGGCCGCAATTCATAAAAAACGCAAGGACAAGGATAAAGACAGGCATCCGAGGACCAAAACCGACGACGACACCTCTTCTAGGCCAGTCGCCGGTTTGCCGGTTCTCAGTGAGGCACTTTCGCAGCCCCTGACACCTGCTACCTCAGAGCCACAGGCCGCCTCCAATTCCCACGTGGAGACAACTAGGCCTCTGGAAACTCAAGGTATTGGGCCTATGGAAACTAATCCCTCAGATGGGTCCGGAGCCGCTGAGCATGCATCGGTTTCTGAGGGTGTTTTCAGACCTTCACAACTTACCATTAAAGCACCAGCCAAGACAAAAACACCATTAAAGACAAAGCAGCAAGTACAGCATTCTCCTGGACAGTCCTCCATGCCTAAGAAACAGATGCTCAAAATGGCCGAAGACCTCATTACTCTAATCAGGGGTTCTCATCCCCCTCCTGAGAAAAGGTCGGTCTAGGCAGGATACAGACTATGATTCCTCTGATCAGGTTTCCATTTCCTCTGATTCCTCTTTAGACCAGGGATACTCTTTACCCCTATGAGGACCCTGATGCTGAATAATCTATCCCTTCAACCTCTCCTCCTGAGGATTACTCTTTTGGGGAAAGTTTACATACCACGAGGGAGCATTTCCATTGGGAAAGTCAGGATTATTCAGAATCCAAAAAAAGGCTCAGGTACTTCCTTTTATTGCCTCAGCACAGGCCCCTTGATATTCCGCCTGTGTTAGATATTGTAGATGATGTGTTCTCTGAATCCAGCTTATCTCCTGATTCTTTGCCCCCTGCACCCGCCAAACCAGATAGGTACTATAGAGTCCCCGACTTTCACAAGTTTCTTTATAAAAACCCTTCTGCTGATCCAGAAACCATTTCCCAGGGTCCCAAAGGGGTTAAGGCTTCCATTGCAAAAAATCCAGTCCCCTCTGACAGAGATTCTAGAGCACTGGATAGACGGGGGAAGAAAGTTTACACTTCTGCAACTTTAACAGTAACGGCTTTAAATTGCCAGTTTCACGTGCTTAAGTACCAACAATATTTAATGGCTCAGTTAAAACAGAAAATGCTTACAAGCTCAGAAGCTCCTGACTATAAAGAAATGCAGGATTTATTGCATGCAGTTGAACAGGTGGGAAAACATACTCTGCAATGTGGTTTTGATTCTTTAGAGGCCTCTTGTAGAGCCGCACTTACAGGTTCTGTGGTTAAAAGAACAGAGTTTACCTGATCATGTTAAGGCAAAATTATTGGATGCTCCTTTACAGCATGATACACTGTTTGGTGTTAAGGCAGAAGAGGTGTTAAAGAAAATGGAGGATAAACCTAAATCTATGCAAACAGTCAAAGACTTCTTACAGGTACAGCCACCTCGATTTAGCAGAAATTGGCCTACAAAGAATTGGTCCTTTCCAGTGTCAGACAGGCCACAGAGAGGCAGATACAAATGCCCAAGAGGCAGATCTCAACCCCAAGGCTCTAACAGACAATGACAGTGGGGTACCTCAACCCCAAAAGGAGGTGAGGACAAATCTCAACCATACAGGAAACAGTCCCAATGACTTCCCCCTTCGTACGCCAAGCACTTCCCTTTTGGCAGCATCCTTAGGGGGAAAACTAGCACTTTTTTATCGAAATTGGCAAACAATCACCCAAGACAAATGGGTTCTGAATATTGTGTCTCAAGGTTACAGGTTCCACTTTCACACTTTACCAAGGCTAAAAGGAATGCCAAACCTACCACAAAATCAATGGGCAGAGGCTCAAAAACAAATATCAGCCCTCATGGACATGAGAGCTATTCAAAAAGTACCACAGCAGGAACAAGGACAAGGATTTTTCTCAAGACTCTTCCTGGTCCCCAGAAAGGACAAAGCCTGGAGACCCATACTAGACCTTTCAATACTTACCTGGATGTTCCGAAATTCAAAATGTTGACACTACAGCAGCTTCTTCCCATGCTGGGCAAGAGAGCTTGGCTTGTTACTCTGGACCTCAAAGAGGCATACCTGCATGCCTCTATCAGACAAAATTGCAGAAGATACCTCATATTCAAAGCTGGTGCAATGCACTACCAATTCTCTGCACTGCCCTTTGGCTTATCTACTGCGCCCAGGGTCTTTACAAAGTGCCTGGCACCAGTAATTGCGTTTTGCAGACAAAAAGGAATTTAAATATATCCATACCTGGACGACTGCCTCATTCAAGCAGAGACAAAGGACATTCTTCTAAAGCATCTGGCATTTGTAAAAAGGTTGCTAATTTCTCTAGGGTACACAGTAAACGAAAAGAAGTCAAAACTAGTGCCCTCACAACAGATAATATTCCTGGGTGCCAGCTTAAATACAATGGCCCAGATAGCTTATCTCACACCAGACAAACAAGGACAACTGACTCAATATTTTCAACTAATGGCAAAAAAGTCCCATCTCCCTGCAAGAAAAATTCTGCAGGCCCTGGGATTCACGGCATCCTGCATACTACTAATTCCATATGCCAGACTGCATATGAGGAAATTACAAAGGTACCTAAAAAGTGTTTGGACTCAGCACTCTCACAGCTTAGAAGCAGTAATACCAATAATTCCCTGCCTACAACAGGAGTTTCAATGGTGGGCACAGGCATGTCACCTCAACAAGGGTCAGCCTTTCACTCTACCCACAGCCAGGCAGATACTAACAACAGATGCTTCGGACTACGCCTGGGGAGCACACATGGCAGGAAAATGTATTCAGGGCAAGTGGACCACAGACCAAATGCATCTTCACATCAATCAAAAAGAGATGTTGGCTGTTCAAAATGCCCTAACAGCTTTCAAGGACCTTCTGCATCCAGGACATTTATTATTAAAGACAGACAACACCACAGTAATGTTGTACACAAACAAGAAAGGGGGCACTCATTCTTACCCCCTATGCAGGCAAACCATGACCTTGTGGAACACAGCTCTAACTTATCAAGTTCATCTGCAAGCACAATTCCTGCCAGGAAAGAAAAATACTCTGGCAGACGATCTAAGCAGAAATATTATGGACCCTCACGAATGGAAACTGAATCCACAAATCTTCAGCATGGTAACGCAAAAATGGGGATGCCCAGACATAGATCTTTTTGCCTCCCCACTGAATTGCCAACTACAAAAATTCTGCACAAGGACTTACCACACACAAGCATGGAAAGTGGATGCTCTCTCGTTCAGCTGGAAAAGCCTAAAAGTTTATGTCTTCCCACCACTGCCTCTCCTTTCAAAGGTACTCCTAAAAGCCAGACAAGAAAAAACACAGATGATCCTGATTGCTCCAGACTGGCCACGCCAGCACTGGTACCCAATCTTAAAGAACTTAGCTCAAGGCCCACCATGGATTTTGCCTCAATTCTCACACCTTCTGACTCAACAAAACAATCAGATCCTGCACGGTCAGCTCAAAACCCTAAACCTGGCTGCATGGCAGATTCATTAGTCAAACAGGCAACACCTCTCTCTAAAGCTGTTATGGATGTCATTTTGGAAGCCAGGAGGCCTAGCACCAGGAAATCTTACTCATAAAAATGGAAGAGATTCTGCGCCTGGAACCAGGCTCAAAGCCTTGACCCTCTTGTCCCAAACATTCCTCAGATTTTACAATACTTAACTGAGATGCTGGACAAAGGCCTATCCTTCTCATCAATTAAGATCCACGCCTCTGCCATTTCAGCACATTACAACACGGATCCTCCTTTATTCTCTCATCCCTTGCTAAAGCAGTACCTCAGAGGGGCTAAAAACATAAGACCGCCCCGGAGAGCACCAACACCAACTTGGGACCTCAATTTTGTTTTGGAAAAATTGACCCTGCCAGCTTTTGAGCCAGCCAATACAGCCGATCTAAAATTTTTATCATGGAAAACAGCTCTGCTCCTGGCAGTAACTTCAGCACAAAGAGTCTCACAGCTACAGGCATTAATGGCAGTGGAACCTTTTATAATTTTTCATCAGGACAGGGTTTTTTTAAGGACAACCCCTACCTTTATGCCAAAGGTGGTATCTAGTGTGGCTCTTAACCAAACCATCCATTTGCAACTTTTTATCCAAACCCCCAGAACAAAGGGGAGAAACTTTTGCACTCTTTGGACATACACAGGCAGCTACGCTTCTACTTGGACAAAACAAAAGCTTTCAGGAAAACTGAGCAACTGTTTGTAGCATATGCTGCAGGATCACAGGGCAATGGTATTTCAAAGCAGACCATCTCCAAATGGATAGGACACTGTATTCATTACTGCTACACACAGCATGGGAAATCTGTCCCTAATAACATTAGGCCACATTCTACCAGAGCAACAGCCACTTCAACAGCCTTTCTCAGAGGAGTACCAACCAAGGAAATTTTGGAGGCTGCAACTTGGAGTTCAGTGCACACCTTTACCAAGCATTACCACTTGCCTCTTTACTCTAAATCTAGAGCAGGATTTGCCACTGCAGTTCTGCAGGGCCTCATAGCCAGTCCTAACTCTTTATAGACCAGCCACCCAACCTCAGCTTTGGGATTCTACCCAAGTGTAATGACTGCAGCATTGTAACACGATGAACATAGTACAGCTTTGTACCTACCATAAATGTAGATGTTCGAGTGTTCACACTGCTGCAGTCCAGGTTACCCTCCCTCCATCCCCTCTGTCCTAGCTGGACTTATCTATACCTTTCTATCCTATACAACCTTTGTGGTGTATTTGCTTGTAACTGAAGGTATTGTTTTTATTTTATATATATGTTTTATTAGCAATATGTATTGCCTACCTACTTGGGGGCACCTGACATCTGGGGCAAGGAAAAACTGAAGAAAATGGCATCGGATGCATCTTATATACCCCTGGCGCACTGATGTCAAGGAAGAAGCGACAGCAACCGACCCGATCCAAGACTTTGGAACTCTGGCCGACTGCGGGACCGCCTGATGGCAGGATAACCCAAGTGTAATGACTGCAGCAGTGTGAACACTCGAACATCTACATTTATGGTAGTACAAAACTGTACTTTTTTAGTTAGGGATTTACTTAAGTTTTAAAATCATCTTTTTACATGTCTAATTAGAGGTAATATATGATTATTGCCCATGGGATAAGTAAGGCTAATCTCTAACCAAATGGGATAGGTTAACTCTAACAAAAAAAAGGAAATTGCCTTAGTTTAAAATCGCTCACTAGGGCAGACAGCCTAGTACTTAACTATGAACCTCTGAGCGCTGATAGCATAGAGGTTAAATTACAGGATTACTAACAGGTAGACCTGAGTCTGAAACTTGTTTGAGGCACACCTGAGCAGCAGCAGTATCTGTCTGGAAGAAATGCCTGGCAAACTACTTCCATAATATTCCTGAGAACCCTATGGTGACTATCTATTGAGTCTTCATTAGTTGATTTTGACACAAGGGCATCTAACTAATAATTTAGTTGTGGGAAGACTGCGGTTCTGCATTATTCTGCATTTCTATTTCTACAAACAGAATTATTTTTAAAAGCTATCTGTTTGTATTTCAAACCCTACTGGCCCATAGTCTTATAGCTTAATTCACAGTTGTGGCAGAACTGTATCATCCTACAGATTTTGAGCCTTGGTAATTTATTATCATATTTTCCATAAACAGTGTTACTGTAAATTTCTGCATAGTCTGGTGCCTTAAACTGTAGTAGAAGGTCAATAGTGAGAGAGTTGTCTCTGCTCCAGCTTGTATTTCAATGCTTTTATATTGTTATCTTTTACCACTGAAAGTTGCATTCTGTGTCTACCTCATCCCACACTAACACATTAAATGAAAGTTTTTGAAAGAGCTCCAATGTTGCCTTTATTTAACTGTATGCTTCTCCAGGTAGCTTGCTTGCTCTTCCCTACCCTTCCACCATTTTGCTGTTGCTTTACAATAAAACTGTGTCTCTGGCCTCCACCTCCTTATGATAATCTGATTTCCAAAGTCCGCCCTCCTCTTTTATTGCTATTGACTGTTGTATAAGCTACTTATGTACTCTTCCTACACATTGTTTTCCACAGATCCATGACACTGGGTGCCCACCCAACAAAGCAGTATTGCTCTTGAGTAAACCTCCTTTACTACATATTATCTCCTGCTCATTTTCCAGAAGCTTAGTAAACCTTGGAAACCTAGTCTGCATTCTACTGGTATCCAGTGCCATCCAGGCAAAGTTAGGTACCTATGATTGCTAAACTGACATTTTGAGTGATCACTACTGTTTCCTGATTTTGTGTGTGCATTTCACTGATTTTTTTAATTGCTCTTCCTCTCACTGTTACTTCTGTAAGACTGTCTTGAAATTGGCTTCAGCAAATGATTTCCAGCTAGTTTAAGTGGTTTGTAGTAGCACTGAACCTGTGGGTCTCTTCTACTGTGTTTTCACATTAGGAGGATTAGGTTTATTCATCTTGTGGCAGGAGGCCATTTTATTGGCCAGAGGGCTTATTAGTTAGTTTTCTATTTTTTCTGTGCTGCTTTAAATTTTGCACATTTGTGTGGGTTAGCAGTGCCATGTACAGTAGCAAACACCTAGAAAGAACGGTTCATAAAACTGTACCCTGTAAAGCCAATAGAGCAAATATTTTGTATGCCAACAAGCTTAAAGCAGCTAGTTGGGAGTCAAGTAGCAATACTTACAGATTCAGTTGAATTCAGTATTGTGCAAACACTAAAGTTAGTATTATTTAGTACTGTTTGGCATATTCTGCTCCAATAAAGCAACCTTAGTAGCCTTCTACTCCAATATACCACCCCCTTGTAGTTCACAAATCAAAGGACTGGACAGTATGGATATGCAATTTCCTAACTTCTCTGTAGCCAGTTTGGTGGATATGAACATCTTGAGACAATGTGGCAATTGTCTCATGTTTACTTCCAACCACTTAATCCTTAAACAAGCAGACAAAGTATATGAGAGGTGTACTTATGCAATGACACTGGATGCTAAACGCTCACATACAAGTCCACATCATGTTGCCAAAACCATTCACATAACACCTACTCCACATAGTACACAACACACAAACATATAGACTATCGTATGCTGAGGCACTTAAAGACAATCTTCCTAAACAACAAAGATTGTCTAGACCTCCCTTTGTCAAAGCTATGCCTCAGCAAGCCCAAAGACACTCAGAATAAAACAACACCTAACACCACACATTCTGTCACTCTCAGTGAAGCCCCAAACACCAAGCCCCTAAGACAAGCAAATACACTTCCCAGGACACTTGTCATAGGGGATTCCATTTTAAGATGTACTGATGCCCCTCTAACCAGGCTGAAAGAGAAGATAGAGGCTAGTTGCTTATCTGTGGCCAGAATCTGCCAATTCACGCACACAAGCACTCAAGTCATTATGCCAAAGGTACCAGTATGAATCCATCGTAGTCCATGTAGGTGTAAATGACCTGAGACGTACCTCCTTGGACTATATGAAGAGAGACATTGTGGAACTTTCAGAATATCTGCTCAGGCTGGTATGAGCCTAGCACTGAGTAACTTATTACCATCACTGAGAATGATGCCACACTCTGAGCAAAAAATGATTTAACTGGCGGTTATTCTGGGTCATTCTGAGGGAATCCAGTATTTGTCAACTTGGGAGGACATGGCTAACAGACCACGTTGCTTTGCCAAGGATGGTCTGTACCTCTCCCCTCTAGATTTTTAATACTGGCTAAAACTTTATCCACCCCCAGTGCCTTTTTTAGGCAATGCCAAATTGACAAACCTATTGACACAGCGAAATCAACTCAACCGCACTTCAAGGTGTTAGTGCTCAATACCAGCAGCCTAAACAAAAAACATTCCCTCCAAGCCAGCTTCACACTTGAGAATATAGACATCTGTGCACTTACTGCGACATGGTTTAAAGAGGCAGAGAGTATCCCAGCAGTACAAGATTTCAGTGCCTTTCACACTTTCAGACGAGTAGCTGCACAGACAGGAGCTGAAGGAGGAGGCGTCTCAGTATACATCAACAACAAGCATAACTCTAGGGTGGTCAAACATGATGACATGCTGGAGTTCCTCCACATGTAGATCACCACAGACAAAATATCATGCCATATCCTAGCTAGCTATAGTTTACCCTCCATGTCCCAAGAAACATACTTGGACCAACTGGAGACACTTGCCATCCAACCTAAAATCCTACTCATGGGAGACTTTAATTACCCCTCTATAGACTGGGAATCCTTCATGGCCATAAATCTATGGGCACAGAGATTCCCAGACTATGTAAATACAAACACCCTTGACCAAACAGTAAATGTGCCCACTAGAGGCTCCAACATACTGGACCTCGTGCTTACAAATATGTGAGAATACTGCACCCCACCCATGTCTCTTCCTCCATAGTAAGGTCCAGCCATAAATCTGTCTCCTTTAAAATCAAAATCACCTCCTTAATCTAATTAAAACCAGTAACAGGAACTACTCCAAGGCAAAATACTTTTTATTAAATATGATGGAATGTTAAAATTCATTGCTTCTCCAAACCCAGAGAACACAGCCGCCTATGCTGAATTGCTCTCAGAAACTCTGTACAACCATGTCAATGACTGCATAGAGGCTGATGTGCCTACCAGAACTAAGCCCAGAACTACCCCCAGAAACAAACTCCCTGGTAGCATCCCAAATTAAACAGGATATACAACAAAAGAAAAAAATATGGTAAAAATCAGGAAGGGTAGTTCCCATTAAGATAGAAACTCTCTTATCAAAATGAAAGGCAACCATATGGCCTTCTACAGCTATGTCAGAAACATTAAAGGCAGCACACAGGAATGTGTTAAACTGGTGATTAATGGTGTTACAATCACTGACTCTGGCAATATAGTGGACCTGTTAGTGGACAAATTCAGTTCCAACTTTTTCCCCCTGTTCCCCCCAACCATCCCCTAAAAAAATACCCTCAAACATAACCCCCTCCAACTACAATTAGGGAACATGTACTGGCTGCACTCACTAAAGCCAAACACAGCCTCAATGGATCCCGATACATCCCAGGATGCCTCCTGAATAGTCTAAAATATGACTTATCAGGACACCTGGAGTCATTATTTAACTATAGTCTTAAAACAGGCTTCGTGCCAAGTGAATGGAGGACTGCAACGGTCATCCCCCTTCATAAGGGAAGGCCTTCAACAGATCCTGGAAACTACAGACCCATTAGTCTGACTAGTCTTATTTGAAAAGCTATGGAAAGAATTATGGAAATGATCAACAAGGGCATAGGAGACCTCCACACACTGGATCTAGTTTGGCTTTATCAAAGGAGGATCATGCTTATTGAATCTGGTGGACTTCTTTGAAAAGGGTCACTAAGGCAATGGATGAGGGGAAAATTATGCATACTGTCTACCTTAAATCTGGCTAAAGCATTTGATAGAATACCCCACTCCAGCATTGCAGGAAAATTTATGGAACTAAGTATAAACCCCTTTATAACACACTGTATAGCAAACTGGCTCGTTGATAGGACCAAGGAGGTTAGAATTGGTGAGGCCACCTCTATAAAGAGACTAGTCACCAGTGGAGTCCCCCAGGGCTATGCACTGGGCCCTCTCCTCTTGGGCGTCTGCTTCTTGGACTTCAAAACTAATGTCAAAGGCCTTTGGTTGACCAGGTTTACAGAAGGTCTAACACAAACTCTTGGTGCCAAAGCCATGACTTAAAAGTCAACATTAGAAATGCATTATAGCACCTTTTGGGAAGTCTACCACCCTAGGTAACTACATTATCAATAAAACACCCTTAAAAGCTGAGGGACCTGGGAACTTGTGTAGATAGTAACGTAGCCTGTGTCCCGCATGTGTCCAAGGTAGTAAGAAAATCCGGTACTTACGTATTATCGCAACCACATTTGTGACGTCATATAATGCTTTATGTTTCTGTTCCTGTAAAACATTTTTTTTCATTTTACATTTAGTAATACTGAAATTAACAACACTATAGTTTTTACATAGCCTTACTTCAGTAAGAATAACTAAGCTGTCCCTGTATTTCTGGGGATGAAAATGCTTAGTTACACCAAATTGCTTGCTTACAAGACAGTGTTGATATATTAGTGAAATGTGGAGTCATTATTTCTGCTATTGGGAAGTTATCTGAACGGTTGGTGTAACATCAGTGGTATACACAGTTTTCGCATTGAGAAGGATTTCCGTGTTGTGATTCTAAAGTAGAACACATACAGGATCGCATTTCCCCTGCTTTTCTGCTCAGTTTAGGATGAACAATGTTGTCCGCTTGCAGTACGTTGACAAAGACCTGCTTACGTTTCTTATTCCTTTTTGTGTTTCACAACCAATGTCATACAATAGTAAGTAGGAGCTTACACACCCCTTTTTCTTCAAAGATAAACTAATTTTGTGCAAACATTATGGGTACTTAAGAATACATTAGGAATTATATGACGGCACAAACGTGGTTGCAATAATACGCAAGTACCGAAAATCCTTCTATGTTGCTCAACGTATAAGCAAGGGCATGGCATCTAAGTCCAGAGAGGTCATCATACCACTGCACTTGGCCCTCATCAGACCCTAGAGTATAATGCCCCCTTTGGTATGTACCTGACAAGACACATGCAGCAAATGAAATGTCCACAAAGGTTCTTTACAAAAAGAAAACAGGGAGTAAATACAATGTCTTATGCTGATCACCTCAAAGCCCTCTCTCTTCAGTCACTACCATATGGACTTCTGAGAGGTGATCTTTGCCTGGCATACAAGTAGCATCAGATCTATTAGATTAAAATACATAAATAGGGCATGTTGGAGAGACATACATGTTTCTCAGAGAATTACTATTCTCTGGAACAGGCTTCCCATCCAAATAAAGTAGAGTTCCTCCCTATCCCTATTTAAATGCAACTTGGGCCAATGGAGGGGTAATCAGACATTAGTAATGAAATACAGAAATTTTAGATCCTAAAGATCAGACAAAAAAAAATAAATAAAAGTATCTGTTACATAAGACAGGAAACAGATGCATGAACAACTAAAGAACAAATTCAAAGGACAAACAGCATTAACAGACAAAGTGCCAGACCTGTAGAACTGTGAAACACAAACCATCTACTAGGTAAGGAAGGCACTCACTCGCATGTCCGACTGGAGAGTATGTCACCCAGTCTCTCCAATAACAGCACTGTATATCCACGGACATGCCACCTCAGGAAAAGAAAGTACTTGGTTTTGCTCTAAAACAGTACTTCTGTTTAAAATCAAGTATTTCCCATCAGTAGAGTAAAGACGGCAAAGTATTAGTGGGCACAATCAACAAAAAAAAAAAAAAAAGATCTATGTTCAGTTCAATACTGACATTTACATGCTGGTATTACATTTGCATTGAAGTGCTTTAGCGCCCCATGTGTGGCAGAAATAAGCTGATCGCTGAATTACAGTTTGCTACAGTTTAAAAGGAAGAGCTGTTTTTGCTCTTCAAGTCTAATGAGAACTCCTTATGTGGAATGTAGCAAACCATTTGTCACAGTTTAAAGGAGATAAAAGTTTTTTTTTTCATTGCTCTTTAAGTCTGAAGATCTTTTTAGTTTTGGTTGTAAACTTAAAAGTTTGGGGGAGGGGCATCAGAATTTCTAGTAAAACTCTGTTACCCACTCTCAAAGACTGTCAGCCTTTAAGTTTAAAGGAGATAAAAGTTTTTTTTTTCATTGCTCTTTAAGTCTGAAGATCTTTTTAGTTTTGGTTGTAAACTTAAAAGTTTGGGGGAGGGGCATCAGAATTTCTAGTAAAACTCTGTTACCCACGCTCAAAGACTGTCAGCCTTTAAGTTAGAACAGGTGAATAATTGGAAGTGTTGGGGTATGGTTGCTGAGGGGGCAAAGAACACAGGAAGGATTCACATACTCTGAAAAAATAGAATATTTACCATTTTACTCTGCTTAGTTTATATTTTGTGTGTATGTCCTGTAACTAACATGCAATGGTACTTATCAGAGTTAGACTGAAATACATGACAAAGATTTGCATTGTTGTGAACAAATGCAATGCTGCAAGCTGCTATTTTGTTGCAGCATAAAGTTGAGTATATGAACTATATAACTAGGTATTGTCTGCATTTAATCTTTCCTGTTTAGTTTTTGGGGCTCCTGTTCTTCAGTCTTGTGCAGTACCAACATAAAAATACTTAATTACTGGATGACTTCCAAGATGGCTGCACACTGAGTAAAAGCTTAATTTTAGTTATCCCAGTGTGAAAACAGAAACTCAGAAAACAGAGCCAGTGAATTTGTCTTTTTGGGTGAAATTCAGTTACTGGCTAGTGAGTGCAATGTCTGGATGCCAGCAAAGAAGAAACCTGAGAAACTGAAAGAAAACCAACCACAAAATATGAGGAGAAAACACCGGCTGGGAAGAATCCTGCAGCTGTTAAGCAAAAAGTAGTTCAAGCTCCAGCTTTGGTGCGAGACATAACTTCCAGGGGAAAATACAAGTTAAATGTGCTCACAGCTGATTATAATCAGTAAGGAGTATATCAACTTAAATAACAAAAGGCTGTAAAAATGGAAGAAGTTTTAAACAGATACTCAGATGAGCTGATAAGGCTGCAAAAATCAGAGGTCGAAATGAAGAAAAGGCTAGCTGAGTATGAGACTATTTAAGAAGAGATGTTTCAAAAAATGTTAAGAATTAGTGGATGCAGCATGTAGGGAAAACCTGAGATTTTCCACTGTTCCAGAGAAATTGGAAGAAACAGACTGTATCAATTTTATGAAAGCACAAATAAGCAGCTGGACTGGTATTCCACAGCAGCTGCAGATAACTGAAAGAGCAAATCATATGTATGAACTAAACCTGGCCATAAGAAAGCAGCCAAGACTCCTAACAGTAAAGATGCAATCCTACCCAGCAGAAAGAGTTGATTCTGACCAAACTGTGGCAGAAGGACAAAGCACTAAAAGATGGAGACAGTAGAGTGTTTGTAGAAAATGATTACTCACTGTACACCAGGCAGAAGAGGAGTAAATTTATTCCAGCAGTCATGGAATGTTGAGAGGCAGGTGTGAGATTCAATTTGCTGAATCCAGTTACCTTCAGCATATTTTTTCCCCAGATGGTCCAAGTCATTTTTTGATGCAGAACATGCTAAGGAGGAAATATAAAAGTTTGTCCAACAAAAAAGTGAGCTATCAAACAAGAAGGGGACTCTGCTTCTTATTTCATCTGATAATAAAGCTCACAGAGAGACTATGCCAGTGAAGCCTTTTACAATGTTCCAAAGGAAAATGCTTGTGAGACAGAGAAAAGCACAGGAGCTGACTAGAAGATTCAGGAGTACATTGGAAATAAACCAGGAATGGGAGATGGAAATCAACAGGAAGAAAACCAGCAACTCTGACATTAATGTATAAATGATGGATTACAAAGTATCAATCACATTTGTGAAATATGGCTGAACAAGAAAACCTGGAAATATTGGACTTTACTGACTTTGTTAAACTTGAAGGGGACTCCAAAGCATATGCTTTACTGCATGTCATTAATGTTTGGAAGAAGGAAAGAGGTAACTGTAAGTAAAACAATTTTTGCTCTGAACAGTAATTTTATAAAACATGACATATACTGCATGTTATATAATAAAACATTTTCAGTTATTTTTATGTGTTATATGAATACTAAAGTAAACAAGAGCCCTTTTTCCTTCCTTCCTTTCTTTCTTCCTCTTTAGTTTTATGAAATGTAGTCGCTGCAATGTAAAAAGAGAAGAAAGCCTGGACTAAAGCACATTTAAGATAACAGGCTGTAACCTTGGGTTATTGAGGTAAGGGATGGGTTGTAAAAGTACAAAGATCATGATATACTGTAAGTAAAAATGATATACTTTTTCTTACTTTTGGATTAAGGCCCTTGTAGCACTAGGCAACAGTGTATCTGGTTCTCATGATTCTACGGAGATAAGCTGACAAGTGTGCAATAAAAAAATATATATTTTTGTCTTTCACTGGCTAAAAGATAATGTTTTCTGAGAGCATTTAAGTTGTTTTCTACATCTGGGAGGGGAATAAAGATATGAGAAAACCAGGCAGCACTTGGTGTAAGTAGAAGAACAAGCTGTACCATGCATCTTAACATGAATAACTTTAATTATAGATCAATTAAAGTCTGTCAGTGTAGCTGTCAGTCTGGGATAATTGATCCTATTATGAAGGTTAAATTTCATTATTTGAAGATATGTACAGTTTTGTGTGTTTGTATTAAGTTAATGGGTTATGGGGGAGTTCAGGAGCTGTGTTTGTTGTCTTGTTTGAGGATTTTCATTAAAGCAGAAAGTCTTGTAGAATGTAATGTGGTTTCAAATGGCTATGAAAAGAAACAACTTTATAAAAGATCAACCTGCCAAACATTAGTGAATGCATGTAACACAAAAGCTGAAACTAGACATTCAAAAAAAGCTGTTATAAATAATAGGTGTGAATAATACATTTTATCATAATGGCAGCACTTTCCATATTTGTCTTTGAACATGAATGCTCTCACAGGTATATACAAAAAAGAAAAAGCAGTGAACTGTATTATGAAATGCAGAGTGCAAATAGCTACGGTACAGGAGACACACTTGAAAAGAAATGAGGTTGTGAATTTGATAAAGAAAGGATTTCTGGATGGTTATTCAACAGAACATCTGGGACAAAGGAAAAGGGGAGTACTTATATTAATTGCTAGAGGAGCTCCAATAGCGACAGAAAAGGGAAAAAAGATAATTGTAAATTTTGGAATTTTGTTTCTAGTTGCTCCATTGTTCGTACTGGTGGTTTTCTATAATTGTAGATTTGTAATAGTAAGAGGCTACTGGCAAGGCAGGAGGATTACATTGGCATGTATTTCTATTCCACCTAAAACTTCTACAATGGAGCTTAAGAAAATTCTGGGAGAAATAATCAGCTTTCAGCATGAAAAAAGAAGTTATGTCATACCATAACGTTCCATCTGAGTTGTTGATCTTCTTCCAGTCATCACTGATGGGTTCGTTCTGAGCCCTCAGAACTAAGTCGGCCTAATGCCAAGCTCGTGTACACCAAAACTCTCAAACTAAGCTGCTACCTACAATGCCCTTCTCCCAGTTACCTCAGATCGAGTTTGCATGCAACATATAGAAGAAATAGAAAGACAATGGCCATCTCTGCGCAGAAACCCTGAAACACCACAAAGACCCAGAAGATCTGCCAGCAGCCTTTGGTGGGGGACGGTGGGAGGGTGTGATGACTAGAAGAAGATCAACAACTCAGATGGAACATTATGGTAAGACATAACTTCTTTATCTGAAGTTGTTAATCTTCTTCCTATTCATCACTGATGGGACAGAATCCCAAGCTACTTGGAGAATCTGGGTAGCCCTTATGGAAGAACATTCCTGAGAACCATTGAGCCGAACGCCGCTTTTCCCCTGGAGACCAGATCTAATTTGTAATGCTTGATGAAGGTATGGGGTTTAGCCCAAATGGCTGCTGCACAAATGGTATCCATGGAAGCCCTGGAATGGAAGGCAACCGAAGTTGCAATGGCCCTAGTTGAATGAGCTTTGATTTGATCAGGTTTGGATTAATTCGTAAGGGAATATGCAAAGGTAATGCAATGTCTGAGCCATTTTGATAAAGTAACCCTTGATACAGCACATCCCAATCTAGGACCAGAAAAGGAAATGAAAAGTTGGTTTGACTTGCAAAAAGGCTTAGTCCTGTCTAGACAGAAACATAGTTGTCTATGTACATCCAATGAATGATGGCAGTATTCCCCTTTATTTGAGTAGTTTGGGAAAAGAGCTCAATGGACTGGTTAATAGAGAAGTCGGAAACCACTTTGGGGAGAAAAGATGAGTTAGTACGAAGGGATACTCTGTCCTTATTGAAGATTAGATACTGGCTCTTGATGCATAAGGCTTGTAACTCAGATATCCATCTGGCTGATGTGACCGCCACCAAAAACAAAGACTTCCATGAGAGGAATTTTAGATCACATGTCGCAGCAGGCTCAAAGGGAGGTAGATAGAGACACTGGAGAACCTGGGAGAGATTCCATGTCTCTACAGGCTGCCTGATAAGAGGTCTACTATGGAAAACTCCCTTGAGAATGGTCTTGCATAGTCGGGTGGAGATAAGAGGGACTTCATCTGAACCATTATGGAAATTGGAAATAGCTGCTAAATGGACTCCAATAGTAGAGGCGGACACCCCATTGTTAAATAACTCAGAGAGATAGTGAAGAATGGTGGCTGTAGGAGTTGAAAAGGGATCTAGCATCTGATTATTCGACCAGATAGCAAATCTTTTCCATTTATCTCTGTAGAGTTTTCTGGTGGATTGTTTGTGGGACGCCAGAATAATATTCTGTACAGAAGAGGAGAGGGTTTCCTGCCTGGTGACTAATGGAAGTGGAGAAACCAACCTGTCAGCCTGACGGTGGAAAAATTTGGGGGAGTCCGCCCTTGTGGGTGAGATATTATGTCATGATGAGTGTTCAGGATCCAAGGAGGTTGTAACAGGTGAGGTTGGAGGAAGGGAAACCACACTTGACGAGGCCAGAAAGGGGCAATGAGGATCACCTGGCTTCTCAACTGAATAGATTTCCTTAGAAATAAGGGAATCAGAGGTATCGGAGGATAAGCATAGAGAAGACCCGTGGGCCAATCGTGAGTCAAAGAAAGCGTCTCTCTGTGACTCCCTGTGTGGGGGAAAGAGAGCAAAATAGCTGTTGCATTTTTTTGTTTGAGGGGGAGGCGAAAAGATCACAACAAGGCTGGCCCCAATGGCTGAAGATTTCTGCCACCACGATCGGGTTGAGATACCACTCGTGAGGATGAAGGATGCATCTGCTTAGTCTGTCCGCAATCACGTTGGAGCTCCCTGGGATATGCGTTGCGATTAAGAAGCAGTTGGAAGCTATCGCCCAATGCCAAATTCTCACTGCCTCGCGACATAAGGGGTAGGATTTGGTCCCTCATAGGTTCATAGGTTCATATGTAGGTACTAGGCTATCTGCCCGAGGGCATTTATAAGCCTAGCCAGAGTGTGTCGGCTTTCGCCGCCCCATTGATTAATTAACTGATCCTCTGTCAAGCAGAGCTAATGAAGTGATCCCAGGGGTGTATTTTCTGTTACCCATCCACTCGTCAAGGTTTCTCTTGAAGAGTGTTTCAAGGTTTATTGTCGTTCATTGACTACACAATTTATCTAGAAATATTTTAGTAAAACTGAAACAGTTTAAAACCAGTATCATAAATGAGAAAAAAGTATAATTGTGTAAAACCTTACCATAATAATAGGTGTCCTTGCCTTCCCTGTTTGTTTATGTACCAGACGACCAACATATTGTCTGACTGGATAGCAATTGTTCCTGATGGAAGGAGTGGATGAAATGCCTGCAATGCTAACAGCACAGCTCTTAACTCCAGGACACTGGTATGCAAGTTGACCTCTAGTTTGGACTACGTGCCTTGAACTGTCTTTTCCTGGAAGTGCCCCCCCCCAACCCTATCAGGGAAGTGTTCATGATCACTGTAGCGTTGGGTTGGGGAGTCTGGAAGGGGCAACACCAGAGATTTTCATCTGTTCTCATCCACCAGAGGAGATCTTGCTCGCAGGAGTTGGTGATGAGGATATGTGCATTCAGAGGGTGGAGATTGGATATCCACTGGGACAAAAGGAGCCATTGTAGTATTCTCATATGCAATCTTGCTAGGGGGACAATTGGAATGGCTGCTGCCATAGACTCCAGAGCCTGAAGAACTTCCCTTGCAGACACCTTCCATAGACAGAGTATCACTTGCACTTGTAACCGTAATCTCAGAAGTCTGTGAGGAGGAAGAGAGACTTGGCTGGTTTGAGTGTTGAATATCACTCCAATAAATTCCAGTTGTTGGGTGGGATGAAGGTTGGATTTTCCCAGTGAATTGTGATGCCTAGGAACTCCGCCAGTGCTAGGGTGTAGTGAGGGCCCTGACCAGTAGGTGCTTGGTGGGGGTGGAGAGGAGCCAATCATCTAGATACGGAAACACCTGGAATCCCTGAAGTCTCAGATGACCTGTCACCACTGCTAGGCATTTTGTGAACACTCTGGGGGCTGTCGAGAGACAATGGCAGGGCTCTGAATTGGTAATGATTGGCTCCCAGCCAGAAGCGATGAAGACTCCTGGAGCATTTGTCCATTTTGATGTGGTAATACACATCCCGGAGGTCTAACTAGCACATCCACACACCCTCGTGAAGAAATGGGGGAATGGATTGAATCGTGACCATGAGAAACCTGGTCTGAACTACTGATTTGTTTAGCTGGCTAGATCCAAAATGGGCCTCCAGTCTCCGGTCTTTTTTGGCACCAAAAAGAATCTTGAGTAAAAACCGGATCCGCACTGGTCTGGGGGGACTTGTTTGATGACTTGTTTTTGACACAGCTTTCTTATTTCTGAAGCTGATTCTTCCCTTTGACTGGGTGGAACATTGGGTAGGGATTTCGGAGGTCTTGAGTAAGAGATTAGGGGAATGTAATAACCTCTGGAAATTATTCTCTGCACTCACTGATCATTTGTAATAGAGCGCCAGGCAGCTTAGTGCAGAGAGAAATGAGCCCCAACTGCTTCCAGAGGAAAGCAATCGGGCAGCGCTTCAGGAGCGCTGATAAGGTTGTCCGGAGAAAGAATCCCTGAAGCCCTGATTTCAGGGAACCCCCTCTGCCCTGAAAGGAGCATCTTTCATTATTGGAACCCCCTCTACCTCTGGGGGAGTCCTCACCATGTGCACTACGGAAAGGACCTTGAGATTTTTTTGTGCCACATCTTTCCATTCCTCTGGTTCCTGGAGAAAGAGCTCTGAGCCTTGGAAAAATGTAGGCCAACAGCAGACAAGGTTTTTCCTTCCTGCTCACACCTGGCTAATGTGTCCTTTACTTTAGAACCGAACAAAGTGGACGGTTCGATAGGGGCGTTTAAAAAGGAAGACTTGAAGGAGTCTGCGAGGTCACAAATGCACATTCAGGTGTGACGTCTCATAACTACGCCTGCACCTGCAGATCTAGCCACCCCTTCGGTTGCGTGGGACAGCAACCTCATGGATAAGTTGGAGATCGACTCTAGGGTAGCAAGTTGGGAAGCAACTTTATCATGTGCCCCGTCCGAAACTTGACCAGTGAGACTCCCAGAGAGTTCAGATATGAGATCTCTTTGAAGCCTTGTAAAATGTGCCAAGTAATTCAGAGACCTAACAGCAAAAGTCACTGAAGCAAAAACTCGCTTCCCTAACCTGTCCACTGCCTGGGACTCTCTGTTGGGCGGGTGGACAGCAGGACTTTCCTCCGCAAGGTCCTTTTTTGTGGCAGTCACCACCACCATAGCGTCTACTGGTAAGCCTCTTGACCAATGGGGCTGTTCCTCTGGAGGGAAGAGTATATTGTCTGGTCTCCGGGTAATGGCCTCAATGGTATCAGAGTTCTTCCATGCCAGCTGCACGATGAGCTTGACTAGGTCACTGGCAGGTAGGGTCACGCAAGAAGTACAGGGCTGAGAGCCTGCAGGAATACGGATTCCTCCAAGGAAGGGTTGGAGGGCTTTCAGTCACCCCTCTGCCTCAAAATTTCCAAGATGTCTCCTAAGGAGACATCATCAGGAGGTAACTGTGGGGACCCCTCCCCATCATCATAATCTGTATCTTCAGTGAGGGACTCCTCCGGGGAGTCCATATGTTTCCTCTTACACTTCCTTTTCCGAGGAGGATCTTCAGTGGGAACATCTGAAGAGGACTCAGAAAGGAGGTTACCCTGTACAGGGGTTTCCTGAGGCTTATGCTCTCAGTGTCCTGGGGGGGTGGCCTGTGATAGCTGCAGCTCAGAAGGAGTGGGGGGAAGGTCCAATGTAGGAGGAGTGCTTCCCGAAGCAAGCACCCTCTCCATCACTCGGAAGGCAGGCCCGCCCAAAGAGGAATGGGAGCCCGGAATCAAGGAAGACAATCTCGGAACTGGGGTCACACCCCGCTCTGCGTGGCCCGCTCCCGGGGACAGAGCCTCAAGCAAAACCGGGGCAGGTGTCACCCCCAGAGCCAGAGATGGAGCCGATGAAACAACCAGAACCATTCCCGGAGCCGAGGGTTCTACTCCCCTAAGCATGAGATTGAGGAAGGGATGGTTCCGAAGGAACCAAAACCCAAAGGGGCCTCGGAGCCTCAGGGAAGGTAACTGTCCATGCCGAGGAGAGGATTCATCCCGCAGATGTCGGAGCTATGGGCCTCGGTACTGAAAGGTCCAAGGGTGGAGAATAAGTGGGAGTCGCAGGGGCAATGGACCCAAAGTGGACCCAAAGCCCGGAGTGGGGTGGGTTCGAGGAAAATTTGTAATCCCCCTGGCTGTCAGCAGCTGATCAAACAGGCGCACCACATCCGATTCAGATTCAGGTTCCTGGTGGACCTAATCGACACTCCTGAGGGGAAGTCAGGTCAGTCCAAAAAGGGGCTAAAGACTTGTCCAGCAAAAGGATCCAAGGATGGGGTCTGAGGTGAAGTAAACGTTGGCACCGTGGATTCCAGTTTTTAGACAGGGAAAAGGGGAACTATTGTGCCGGAAAAATGGCTCAGAGCCGAAGTGCTAGCTGGGGTGGAGGTCATTATCGGCTCCAATGGAGTTGTTGGTACCAATCTCAGAACGGAGATAGGGGATGACGGTGCCGAGCTAATGGCAGTCAATAAGGTAGGGTCCGAAACTACAGTCGGAACGGTAGCAGTAGTTAGTGCCGAGGATGGTGCTGATGTGGAAGTCACAATATCAGAAGGCACCAGTGGAGCAGAGCTCGGAGCCAGGTTATTGAACCAAGGAGGTGATCTTGTGCCCCGTGGAAGTCTTAAGGGCCTTGTGCTTATGAGGCTTGCCCTTCTCACCAGCTGGTGAAGAAGGGTCCGAATGAGGACGTTCTTTGTGCGTAGATGGAGGGGTTGAGACGTCCGATGCAGAAATAGCCTCAGAAAATGGAGAAGGAAGCAGGCCTTTCAGAATAAGTTTATTCTTTCTTTCATTCAACGTTTGCTGACTGAAACTAACACAAATTTGACAGGGAGGTTTCACAGATAGGTGTGGAACCCCCAGACAATAAACACATTCTTCATGTAGATCACTGTTGGGGAGTTTACCATCGCAGGAAGAGCAATGCTTAAACCCCGAAGTCCCTTTCTTTTCAGACATACCAAAAAAGCGAGTAACTAAACCAAAAAAGAGGTACTGAGGAGGAAAGAAAAGAGAAGAAAATACCAACAATGGTATTAAACAATGGTAAGAAAGAGAATACCCGTGGGTAGAGCTAGTTAAGAAAACCAGAAATATAAGGTTTTGAGAAAAAAATTACAAAATACTGCAAAAATTGAAAAATACAATACTTAGCTGGAGAGCTTGGTGAAATGCTGCTATATGGCTGCATGGAAAATTAGATTTGCGTTAACTGGGAGAAGGGCATTGTGGGTAGCAGCTTAGCTCGAGAGTTTTTAGTGTACACGAGCTTGGTATTAGGCCGAATTGGTTCCGAGGGCTCGAAACCGAACCCATCAGTGATGAATAGGAAGAAGATTAACAACTTCAGATTATTACTTAAAGGAGGGGCACTGAAATTTGATTTACAACAGTGAGGCTGTATCTGAGTGGCTAGAAGGGAAAATATAACAAAAGAGGGTAGATTTGTAAAGAAATTTATGAAACTATTTGATATGGAAGATGTGAATTCAGTAGTAGGAGCTCAGGGAGAATTTACATATATTATTCTCCAAGATACAAAAACTGGGCTAGGCTCGACAGAAATTTATTTCACAGGAACATATGAATTTAATTGAAAGTTTTGATATGTATCCAATAGCTATTTCAGATCAATTGCCAATAATAACTAAAATAAAAATGCAGGGTAATGAAACAGAAATGAGACATCAAAGTCTGTAAGATTTAGGATTTTTGCTTGGAAGTGTTTGCATAGTTATTTTATAACCCAAGCAGACTCCAAAGAATTTTTACTCAGGTAGTTTACAAATGTTGAAGGTGTGATGGGGAAGAAAGAGGTAACTGTGAACATGCTTTTTGGGAGTGTGACGAGTTAGCAGACTTTAAATAGCCCTTGCAGACTACTCTGTCAGAAATACTGGGTGAGCAAATTGGTGTAACTAAGGAAATTATTTTTTTGAGCTGTGATACAGAATCAGAAATGGTAAGACATAGTAAGGCCTTGCTACGTTTAATTTTGGTGGCTGTCAAAAAAAAAAAAAAAACAGTTACTAGAAAATCAAAATCAAACTCTAAACCAACCATACTACAAGCAGTGAATATAGTAAAAGAGATAAAAGAACTGGAAGTGGATTCTTTAGAAAAGGGTAGGAG
This sequence comes from Protopterus annectens, assembly GCF_019279795.1. NCBI lineage: Eukaryota > Metazoa > Chordata > Ceratodontiformes > Protopteridae > Protopterus > Protopterus annectens. Next base: position 365,625,328 of record NC_056746.1, on the reverse strand, counting down.
CAAGTTACATAGAAAAATGGGAACTGTGGGAATGATATATGCAGAATAATGTTTTGGAGGAGGAATGAGGTTTAAGGGAAGGCAGGTATTGAATGAGCTATGTAATGGTTGAATGACAATGACTGTATAGAAGATTATATGTGATGTATAATGTTTGCAACTGAAAATATGTCAGTATGGTTTGGTTTGCTTATATAAATGTATGATTGCCTATGTCATAAGTGATAATTTAATAAAGATGTTTCTTGTGAATTCATTCATTTATTAAATTTAGGTGCATTTAAGAAAATGAACACAAGCATTATACAAGCAAAGCAGGCTGAAACAGGAAAATAAGCTTAAAATAATAAAAAATATTATGAAACAATTACAGATAAAAACGCAATAAGTTAGTAATAAAAGGAGACTATCATAACCCCCCTACGTCACAAGATGGGTTGCCAACTGGCTCATGGACAGAACCCACATGGTAATAGTTGCAGGAGCTAGATCTGACTCTAAACCGGTTACAAGTGGCATTCTCCAGGGCTCAGTCCTAGGACCCCTCCTGTTCAGCATATATTTCTCAGAGGTACAGGCAGGCACAGGAGGACCTTGCTGACCAAGTTTGCAGACGACTGCAAACTAGGGGATATAATTGACTCTCCAGCTGACACAGACATCCTCCAAAAGGGTCTCACTGAGACAGGTACCTGGTGTCAAAACCATGGCCTCAAGCTAAATGCCAAAAAGTGCATAGTCATCCCTTCTGGAAAAAACAAAGTACCCACAAACTACCACATAGGTGGTAGTCCCCTAAATACGGAAGACGTAATAAGGGATCTGAGGACCCAAGTAGACAGTAATTTCTCCTTTGATAATCACATTGCCAAAGTGGTTAGAAAATCCTTCTATGTGGCCCACCTAATCACAAAAAGGTTTGCATCCAGATCAAAAGAGGTCATTGTGCCCCTCTACTCATCACTCATCAGACCTATCATACAGTACAACATCCCACTTGGGATGTACCTTACAAGACACCTGCAACAGCTGGAAAGACCACAGAATTACCTCATCAAGAAGATCACTGGCCTCAAACAGATGCCCTATTTAGCGCGAATGAAGAAACTCCAGCTGTACTCGGTTGCATACCGCCTACTCAGAGGTGATCTCTGCCTGACATACAAGGCCATGTCCAACTCAGAATTGATGGACATGCTCCACCTAAAGAAAACCATACCTCTCGAGCCACACGCTCTAGGGATCTAAACCTCACCACAATAATAAATAGGACATGCTGGAGGGATAGATTCCTGTCCCAGAGACTTCCCATGCTTTGGAACAAGATTCCAATCTACATTAGGCAGAGCTCCTCGCTAACACTCTTCAAGAGAAACCTTGATGAGTGGATGGGAAACAGAAAGTTTACCCCGGGGATCACTTCAATGGCTCTGCTGGACAGAGGCACAGGGAACTAATCTAAGGGGGTGGCGAAAGCCAACACATTCTGGCTAGGCTTATAAATGCCTTCGGGCAGATAGTTTCATAGGTAGGTACTAGGATATCATTAAGACAAAGGACAATGCAACAAAACTGGTTAGTAACATGAGCAAGTATTGGGGCAAGCAAAACAGTCAGTAATATCTTAGATACAATAAGTATGCCCTCAAGGATACCTTACATCCACTCACTCTCAGATTATCTACCTAATCTACTTCTTGGGCATAGGTAAGATAGAGCATATCTGGGTATTAAATTGGTGTAAGGCAGAGAGAATAGCCAGTGTTGGACAGGGCACCAGTCCATTTTAAAATGCATAAAGATACTTACCTGTACTACCAACCAACTGAGAATTTGGAAGCCTTCAAATTAACCTATTACAATCCTTGAGATATGGGATGAAATACTGGGGAACAAAAAAAAAAACATGGACCAAAGCAGAGAGTACAATCTAGAAAGAATGCATTCCTCTGGCCATGAACCAAATAGAGGATTAAACAGAGTGAGGCAGCATTGTTAAATGTTGCATCACTGTGTCACTTTATGCACCATTACACACACATTTAATTTATAACATTTTTATAGAGTTCCACTGAAATCAATATACAGATCAGAAAGTGTAAGACAGTACCTTACCCAATTCTTAGTGTCCTTCTTCCTGTATCCCTGAAAAATACTTAAAGAAATTACCATTTTGAAATTACTGATAGGTGAGTATTCACCATATCAGCTGATGATGAAGATGGCTCCCTGCACAAAGTTAATTAGTGGGGACATTCTTCCAGAGTACTTTTTTAAAACCTTTGTTGTCTTGCTTTTGCAGTAACATGAGATTCCTTTAGCCAACATAGCTTCACCCTCACCTGGGTTAATGGATGTATGGACTCCAGATCTTGATGGCCACTTGAACCGACCACCTTCTGCAAATTGTACAACTTAACTACAATGACATAAATATATACACATGGAGCTTTTACTTAGAGACAGGTTCAACAGAATCCACAGCAAAACAATTAACCACTAAAATTGGGGAAAAAGGTGAAAAAAATGCACCTGCTTTAAAGGACTCTCTTGAAGATCAGTTTTGGTATGGATACAGTAAGTGCATTAGTATCTGTAAAACCTTTCTTCGGGTAGTATTCTGCACTGGTTTAAGTGTTAGGAAGAATCCTAAACTGGTAGCACCAAATACAGAAAATATGACACAAGACAGACAGACCAAAGGAAGGGATTTTTACAAACAAAGAAGGTGAGGCATGGCCCTCCCATATGATGTTCAGCTGCTGCAGTGGAGGTCCTGGGAGTCACAGAAACTGTGTGGTTAGTTTCTGCCTAACAGCTCCAGGATCTGGGTTCAATCCTATGCCTTGGTTACAGTCTCTACATTTGTATTCCTGTCCCTTTGTGTTTTTTTTCTGTGTACTCACATTTCCTCCCACCTTCCAGAAACATACCTTTTCAACTGGCTCCTCTAAGCTCTCTATGTATACTGCTTTTACTTTTGCTATTGTGAGCTAGGTTGTGACTGAAGAGGGTCTGAAATGGATCACTTTACTTACATTGACAAACAGTTACATTTAATCCAGATGTCAGGGCTTACTAAATGTATACACTTAGGACTACGTGATGGCAGTGCATATGCCTGCTTTAGAAACATTCTGGAAACGAGCACTGGAAGCAGCACTCTTCTCCACCTTTTACCTCACTAATCAAAGGGTTGTTAACTTGGTGTTGGCAAAACTCAGAAACATTATGCTTACCCACAGCAAAGGAGACAAAATTGTGGACTCGTTACAGGTAGAATCACATTTATGGTATGTACAATTAAGTTTCCTCTCTTATGTGCTTCAGGGATGAAGACACTGGTATGACTGTTTACTATACCACACAGGTGCAAATGTTTTGCATACACAAGCTTTAGGAATTTGAGTTGCTTACACCTACATAGAAAAAATGGTAGCTCTGATTAACATGGGGAGCCAGCCACTCACAGTCCCCATACAGTGCACCCTTACTAAATATAACATCTTCCAAGATTGAAAATCCTCAGGAAAAGTTGCTCCGTATGTTGAGCCAGTCCTGGATTTCCTTCCTATAGTCTCCATTTGCTTAATTATACATTACTCCTGAGTCACCCCTGAAAAAAATGGATTCTTTCTCTCCCGTGGGCTTACCTGTCTAACAAATAGATTTTTTAACTCTGTTTGTCACTACACAATCACAAAAGACTGGAAAGTGAACAGTCAACTCAGAAAAAAAAAAAACTTTCCAGAAAAAGTGGGCTTAGTCTGAGTGAGATCATATCCCTGTATAAGATCAAGTACTGTTACTTATATGCAAGTCCTGAAAAGTTGAAACATAAAAAGTAAAAGTAATCAATAGCAGAAAAGCATAATGACATAGATATAGGAGTACAACAGATTTAAGATCTGGCAGATCAGTTGGTTCAAACAGTGGGCAAGACAACATGCTTCTATAAAATGAAGGTCATACAGTGAGGAGAAAGCTTTCACAGGGCTAGGGTAAAGGATACCCTTTGGGAACTACTTAACCATTCAGTGCTTGGTTTAGGTCTTGCTAATGGTAATGGAAGGTTAAAGCTACAGTAACTAGAACCTAAGTTAAATAGCCATTTAACTTGACTGACAATACTTAAGTCAACTAGCTGAGTGGAGAAAAGATTTTAGCAGCCCAACTGGAGAGCGTTTTCTATTGGTTTTATACGTATCCCTGGTAGAAGGTTTTGTGACAGAATTAAGAATCTACAGACTGCTGCTAAAATGTCAGTGGGAAAATGTCCATCACTCTATGAAAGAGATTATAAGTCACATTGATATCCTCTTGAATCAACAGAGCACCATCTGCTAAAAACAGGATCAGAACTCGAGGAGACAGGGGCAAGAGAAGGGAGAAGCAGCCTTAAAAAGTCACCACTGAACAGACTGACTTTTGGTCTTAATGACTAAAGTTTTCTGAGTAGACAAGAAACCGATAGGGGGGGTGCACATCAATAGCCCTATGTAGCAAAGACGGAGCACATAGAGAGCCCATCCCACTCTACTCTGTTAACCCATTCACTCCAATGGAGTTCAGGAAGTTTGCACTGTAACTTCCAATGGGAGAAGCCTAAGCTTTTCCACAAAATCAAATTATCTCCTCACATTTCAAACAAATGTTCATATCTCTGGAACCATAGAGGTTATAAAAGAAGTATAAATGGCAAACTCTTCAGCACAAATTATTTTTATAGTAGTAATATTTTTTAGGTTCTAGGTCTTAAACCGAATTGCGTAAGTCCCAGTAAACATAATAATTATTACATTTGTAATATTTTGTAAACAACTTGCAATATCTCAGCAACCACTCAAGTTACACATATACTGTCAGCAGCATTTTATTCATCTAGCTGAGAGCTTTCATGTGAGACTAAGGACCTCTGTCTGTGTTACTTGGTTGTTGAGATATTTAGAAAAATGTGATATTATATCTATATGAATTAATATCATAAAAACAACTGTTAATATCTCTTGACCTACACAAGATAGAGGTCAAATATTAATGCAGTTGAGTTTGCCATTGTGTAAGATTTAAGATGCAATATTTTAAAACCTTGTACATAGCATGGTTTTGGAATTACTGATGCAAATATGAACAAGCAGTATTTGACGCCTAGAGGCATCAGTACGAGTTAACTGCAGATGCACCTGGAGGTGTTACTTGGATGTAATGAGTTAAAATGGCACTGCAGATGCACCTGGAGGTGTTACTTGGATGTAATGAGTAAAAATGGCACACATTTGGAAGCACTACATTTTCTGTTTGCTGCAAACAGACTGACCACTGGCTTGCCCAAAGTTTGAAAATCACAGGCACATTATTCAACAAGAACAATACAGCCAAAATGGGCTGATACTCAGGGTTAGATTAACTGTTTGGACTTTTTGACTATCTCAGCATTTTTCATTACAAACATTATATCTATACCTATATATTTATACCGATTATATCTATACCTATATATTTATACCGATTATATCTATACCTATATATTTATACCTATTATATCTATACCTATATATTTATACCGATTATATCTATACCTATATATTTATACCTATTATATATAGGGGTTGGGAGGGTGGCCTAACGGTTAAGGTGTTTGCCTTACAAACACAAGGTGCAGGGTTTAAGTCTCACAAGGGATAATTGGGCTAAGCTTAAAATGGCTCGCAAGAGCAGTTAGCTTAGTACTAACCTATGAACCTATATCTATACCTATATATTTATACCTATTATATCTATACCTATATATTTATACCTATTATATCTATACCTCTATAAAGAATACTTCAACAAAGCTTGGATTTGCTCCTACATGAGCCCAGGCTGAGGTACTCTTATACCATTTTCTACCTCTAATCTCTTTATCCCCACTACTAATGTACCCTACCCTCCCTTTCTCTACATATACTCCCCTGAGGTTACACTCCTATCTTTCCACATCTATTCCTACTATCCCCTCTATCACACCCTACCCTTCTCTACTCGTACTATCCTATGCCTTCACCAATAGTATCTGTTACCATATTTCATGACCTCTAAAATACTAATGATCATTATAATAATTAATCATCTATTATGTAAATAATGCTGCATCTTCCTATTATCAGGCTTTCGCTATAATTTATCCTTGTATACTATGACTTTATTATTGTCAGTTGAGTTTTTATTCTGACAAACTCTGTAGTTTTTCAAATTTTGTGCTTGAATGTCATGACTTTATTATGTTTGTCTAGTTTTTTTATTCTGTTAACCATATGTATCTGGAGCTTTTCTCCCCAGGCCTCTGCTGAAAATAGGTATCTTATGACCCAGTTGGGCTTTCCCAGTAAACAAATGCCAAATAAATAAGTTAGACTTTAAGCAGCTCTCCAAAACTCTGTTTCCTTGCAGAGTGAGTTAAAGCATCTTAGAGACTATAAAAATAATGTTGCACATGAGAGCAGAGCAAAGCACGTGAACCAAGTTCAGCAGGGAGATGTCTCTGTGTTTTTTTTTTTTATATATGGATTGTGTTTTTCCCCTAAAAAAATGTAGACTACAGCCATATGTTACTAAAGTAATTAGAATATATTTTGAAGTATAACACTATGATTCTTAAAGGGTTAAATCAAGAAATTATAAGGCAAGTTTTTATACGACTGGATAACTGTGTAAGTAATGTTTCTATTCAATGTATTTAAAGTATGCTTTTGTGTAATGATTTTACCCTTTCAAGAATTCCTATTTAAGGTGCTTGCTCAAATAAAGCCTGCCTTTTTATGAAATATCAGGAAGTTTGTGTTTTGTAACTCTGCTTTTATAAAGGGTATACATCAGGTGATATCAGAGGAACAGCAATACGAGATAAGCATCACTAAGATACACAGATAACCAGTTCAGAAATAGAAAAAAATAGGTTAAACTTTGAATAGCATCTTACGCTACTACATCAACAGTCTTTTCCTTGAAGATCAGCTTCATACAACAGTACATTCTAGATTTATGTTACACTTTCTCCATGCACCCTTTATTATATTCAGTTAGATTCAGGGTAAATGTATTGTTAGGAACCAATGCTATGGTATATTACCTAATCAAATTTACAAAAGCACAGTAAACAAGAGTGGATATATGTAATGAAGTATCAGTGCGAACAGTACCAGTGAAGTCATGGAGCACAAGGACTGCTGTAACAAGTATTTTATACAATTAAGGAGCAGAAATAACAGAAACCTTAAAAATCTGGAACTAAAATACATTTCTTATTGATACTTACAGAGCATTCTTCCTCCGATGTCTGCACACATCCCGACCTGTCGTTCCGCACACAGCATGCTGAATGTTTCTCCTCTTCCCTTTTCTTCATTATTAAATTGTGTACCTGCTGGTCCTGTCTCATGCATGGGGAAAATTTAGCACCAAGGTGTATGAGAGCTTCCTAAAATACAGAAAGGAAGATGGTGCTGATGATTAAATGTTAGCTGTTGA
>NC_056746.1:365175319-365287819 GCF_019279795.1 Protopterus annectens | reverse complement strand
GCTAGGCTTATAAGGGCCTCGGGGCCAATAACCTAGTAACTTCCTATGATCCTCTGATTCTAAATAATGACATACATTTGAGTTTCAGACTTCAAATCTTTCAGAAAATGTATGTTAAAACAAACCCTGTTACTCTAGCAACTTTTTAAATTTATAGAGCAGTATTTAAAATGTCACTATTTTTGAACCTTTGCCCCCCCCCCCCCCCCCCATTTTGTCGGGCTTTGTCCAGATTTCTTGCACTAAGAGGTTTTGAAGTATTGTTTCTCTATGTGTGTATATCTGTGTGTTGGAGAAGGACTGATTTCTCACTGGACCACTTGTAGGACACATGCAAACGGACAGGATCCTCAAAGGCTGTGAAAGAGCCTTAAGCAAGTAGAATGAAACAACTGTTCCCTGCAAGTAGTGCACAACATGACCAGTAGTGAAACCCACATTCAAACTACTTAACAGGCATAGCTATACCATAAGCATACTAAATCAACACACACGCACACACACACAGACACAGACACACACACACACACACACACACACACACACACACACACACACACAAACACACACACATACACACACATGCACACACGCACACACATACATGCACACACACAGACACACACACACGCACACATGCACACACACACACATGCTGAAACACACACTGCAGATCTACTTAAGCTTTTGTCTGTGAACAGTGAATCACACTACAGTCCTTCCTGTTTGATAAGGTGCCATTTCAGACTCTCATCCGTTGTTCTCCTAATCATCTTCCTCCTCAACAGGCACCCACTGTCTCAGGTTCACTATTAGTATAACAAAGTCAATGTTATAAACAGAGTTGTTAGCATAATACTATCAATGCAGACAAACCACAGATGACTACAAGTGTAGCGTCCACAATGGCATCTCCTCCAGATTGTGCATTTTTATCGTTTTTTTTTTTAAGAATAATATTGGGTGATATTTGTTCTCTTTCATTTCATTTTCTGATAAAACACAATCTAACCCATTCTTATCTTTAGTTTGCTAGCAGTTCTCAACCATACAGTTTAAATGTCTAAAACCTTTGTTCCTTTGTTATGGTCTCACTCACAATCACTCTTTGAATTTAACTATTGAAAACTACTTTTACATTTCTAGCTCTTGTCTTGTTAACAGAGAAGCAAAACTTTTTTTATTACTTTCTTAACAAGATTTACTCCAGAAATCATAAGCTAAACGAAGAGAAACCAGCGAGTAATGTGATTTCTCTTTTCAGTTTCACTGAGTTTGCATATGGCCTTGGTAATCAAAGTCAAAGACAGAGCTAAGGCTGTAACTTTCTTGCCACACAGGCTGGCAAAAGGTAACGCTATGAACCCTCAGACTAGCTATCGGCTTTAGATTACATGATTGAAGAACATTAACAGACAGGCTGAAGGCTCTCTGTATATTACACAACTAAGAGTTGAGTAAAAAATGTTGATTTCTGCTATTAGCCAAATAAATTCCAGCCAGGGTGAAGAACTAGACTCAGTCCATTTATGTTTCATTGAGGATAAATTTCCTGAAGTTACAGTTGAATGAAACATATAAGTCAAACCTGTAGTTTAAAGAAACACACAGACAAAAATATTTTTTTACAGAGCAACAATCTGCCCCGGCACCCCCCTACTTATATATATTATCTCCATTATCACACAATTTTGGAAGAAAAGGAAAAGGCCACACAAACTGAATCCCAGCCAATTTACAAAAAGAAACTGTACAGGCAGTGATTTCCTATGGGAAACGATAATTGGGGAGTCCAGCACTTAAGAATTTAACTCCTTAACTTGATATCTCATCCACCTTACAGTCATCCAAGAGTTCTGAAGCCACTGGGCCATCCTCTGAATAGCATGAACAATTTCATTTAAGCTGTGCATCCAGGACTATGGAAGCCCCTAGGTTCATGTCTTTGAGACACATGAACAATTTAATTTAGGCTTTGCATTCAAAGAAACTTGCTGTCACATAGCTATAGCTGAAGAGTAAAACACAAGCAAGCCAACCACCAAAGGTTTTTTACTATTTCGGTTGACTCACATTTTATTTTTTTACTATTTCGGTCGACTCACATTTTGTTTTTTTACTATCACATAGCTATAGCTGAACAAGGAGCCTCAGTATGTTCTGTAAATTTTCATGCTGAACTATACTGAACGTAATGCTTTGGACAGCATCTGTGGCTGAATGTAAAGCTTTGGACAGTATCCGGAGCTAAACATAAGGCTTTGGATAGCATCTGGGGGTGAATCTAAGGCTTTGGATAGCACTTGAGGATAAACATAAGGCTTTGGATAGTACCTGGGGTGAAATGTAAGGCTTTGGATAGCATCTGGGGATGACCGCAAGGCTTTGGATAGTATCTAGGGGTGAATGTAAGGCTTTGGATAGCATCTGGGTTGAACATAAGACTTTGGATAGTATCTGGGGCTGAATGTAGGACTTTGGATAGCATCTGGTGTTGAACACAAGACTTGGGATAGTATCTGTGGCTAACTAAATGATGGCATCTGGTCTTTGGACTCGGGCTGGATCCTCTACTTATGCAAATGCAGATAGTAAGGGTGCTTTATAACTATCCATACTTCTGCGAATGGATGATTTTTACTTAAAAGGCATCTCAACTGATCCCCTAAAACTTCAAAAGCACCTGCTTCTATCTTGTCTGTCTTTACTCTTACACCTTATCTGTATTACGTCAAACAGGGCTTTAGAAGCACCTTTTTACCTTCATCTCTCCCTCTCTTTTTCTACTGAGGCTTGCTAACTCCATCACTGTAGCCATCAATGTGACAGATATCTTTAGAGCAGTGGTACCAATGTTAACAAAGATGATAGTGGTAATATATAACTCTGCATCTGATGTTGTTAATCTTCATTTATTCCTTACACTTTGGATTCGTTTCCAACCTTGGAAATGAGCCAGCCTTTTTTCAAGCTCGCGTCAGCCATAAACCTCTCGAGCTAAGATTTTACCCATCATACCCTTCTCCCTGTTACCTCAGATCTTGTTTGCCGCATTGCTGTTCAGCCGTGTCGAGCCGTTCCTCTCCAGCTAAGTGGATATTTTTGATAATTGTTGAGTTTTTTTCTCACAGAATTCTTAGTTTTTCGACTTTATTAAGTCATATCTTCTTATTCTTTATTACTTGTACCTTTTTGTTATCTTCTACTACCTTTGTTGGTAGTCTTTCCTCGCCCTCCCTTGGGCCTTGCTACAGTGTGTGTATCGTTTTTGAATATTTTGTGGATATAATGTCTGAGAAGAAAGGGAGTCCTGTCTTTAAGAGGTGTTCGGAGTGCGGACACAAACTTCCTCACTCTGACACGCATGACTTGTGTGTTTACTGTTTGGGCGTGCCTCATCTCACAGTGAAGCTGCCCTGTCAGATTTGTAAAGGTTTTTCTGCTAGGACTTTGAATGAACGTAAAAATAAACTAGTACTAAAGGGTTTCCTTAAGACCCCTTTCTGCGAGGCTATTTCTGGGTCGTAGGAATCTTCTCCTCCTTTCAAACAACATTAAAGGTCTAAGTCTCTTCCATCATCTCCCTCTGGAGACCCTAAAGAATTGAAACATAAAAAGGCTAAATTGTCAGAGTCGTCGGTGCCAGCGGCTGCTTCGGCACTGACTCACTTGACTCTGTCTCCGATTATGTCTGCTGGTCCCTCTACACCATTGCTTTCGATGCAGACATCAACATTCATGGTGCAGACTACTATGGCACTGACTAGTTTGGTGCAGACTTCCTTGGCACTGATTGGTATATCGGCACAGTCATCTTTAGCACTGACTGAAGCCTCGGTGCAGACTCCTTCTGCACCATCCAGTTTCTCAGTGCAGACATCTTCAGCACTGACAGTTTTCTCGGTGCAAACACCTTCGGTGCCGACAGTTTTCTTGGCGCAGACTCCTGTGGCACCGACAATTTCTTTGGTGGAGGCTTTTTCGGCACCGATGGTTTTGGTGCATTTTGATGACACTGTTCTCGGTGCAGGACTCTTCCGCACCATTGCTTTTGGTGCATACTGCTTCTGTGCCAGCTTTAGTGGTGCAGACTATACAAACACCACCAGTTTCGGTGCAGACATTACCTATACAGACACTTTTTTTTAGTGGTCATGCTAGCCCTTTTTTGGACAGACCTGAATCGCCTTCAGGGCTTTCAATGAGGTCTACCAGAAGCCTTTCTGAACATGATTTGGTGCGTCTTGTAGACCAGCTGCTTTTGGCCAGAGGAATTCCTGCCCCTTCAAAAGTGTCTCTCCCCTCTGGAGTTGATCACCCTTCTCCACAGATGCCTACCTATACCCCTTCGACCTCTATGGAGGTTTCAAGGCATCCCGCTTTGGGCGGGCCGGCTTTCCATGCCTTGGAGAGGACACTGGCTGCTGCTTCTCGACTGCCTCTGTCGGAGACTACTACTTCCTCTGAGCCTCAGCTGTCTCAAGTTGCAACCCCCGGACACCAGGCGCAAGAGTCTTGGGCCATTCTCCCCCTGGAGACCCCATCCTTGGAGCCTTCCCCAGAGTCTCCCACTGAGGAAGTCCACTGCAACATTATGTGTAAGAGGAAGCACATGGACTCCACAGAAGAGTCACTGACCGAAGACACAGATTACGATGACAGGGAAGGGCCCCCATGTTCACCTTCTGACGAGGTTTCCTTTGGTGAAATCCTTGAAATTTTAAAGCAGAAAGGTGAATGGAAGTCCTCTAACCCTTCCTCAGAGGAGTCTGTGTTCCTGCAGGCTTTTTGTGCCCAGCCCCCTACCTCCTGGGTTACCCCACCTGCCGATGAGCTCAAGCTCATTGTTCAGCATATGTGGAAGGCACCAGACTCTGTGGAGGCCATACCTCGTAAGCCAGACAAAATCCTTTCTCCTCCAGAAGTAAAGTAAACTCCATGGTGGTGGCTGCCGCTACAAAGAAGGAACTGGCAGAGGAGAGCCAGACTGTTCACCCGCCCAATAAGGAATCCCGGGCGGTGGATAGATTAGGGAAGCAAGTCTTTGCATCATCGACCTTTGCTGTTAGGTCCTTGAACTACCTGAAACATTTCACAAGGCTACAGAGAGACTTGGTGTCCGAACTCTCTGAGGCCTTGGCAGGAGCAGTTTCTGATGAGGTCCGAGACAAGGTGGCCTCTCAGTTAGCAACCATAGAAATGGTTTCCAATTACTCAATGCGTTTGATATCACACGCTACTGAGGGAGCGGCGAGAGCTGCTGGTGCAGGCATAGTCAGGAGACACCATGCCTGGATGCACCTTTGTGACTTTGTGGATCCCTTCAAGGCTTCCTTCCTTAACGCCCCTATTGACATCACTGGTTTGTTTGGGTCCAAGGTAAAAGATACACTGGCCAGATGTGAACAGGACGGTAAGACTATCTGCCGTGGGTGTCCGTTTATCTTCTCCTCAGTGGTTCTATTCAGAAGAGTGGGAAAATGTGGCACAAAAAATCTCAGGCCGAGTTTTCCCCTAGAGGCAGGGGGGAATTTGAACAGAAGAGGCCCCGTTTGGGGCAGGGGAGGTCCGTGAAACTGGAGTTCCAGGGGAATCTTTCTCTGGACAGCCCTATCAGCGGTCCTGAGGAGCAGCCCGATTGCTTTCCTCTGGAAGCAGTCGGGGTTGTTTTTCCCTGTACCCTTCTGCCTGGCAAACCATAACCACTGATGCTTGTGTACAAAGGCTCATCACCAGAGGATACCATATTCCTTTCTTATTCACTCCCCCCTGACCCAGAAGCTTACCCAACATGCCACCCAGTCAAAGGAAAGCCACAGCTATAGAGATATTAGAGCTACTTCAAAATGTCATCCAAACAGTCCCCCCAGACCAGACAGGATCCAGCTTCTATTCAGGATTCTTTTTGGTGCCAAAAAAGACAGGGGACTGGAGACTAATTCTGGATCTCAGCACCCTAAAAAAATTCGTAAAGACAGAAAAATTCTGGATGGTCATGGTTCAGTCTATACTTCCACTTTTGGAAAAAGATGATTGGATGTGCTCCATAGATCTTCAAGACACGTACTACCACATAAAGGTGGAAAGGTGTTCAAGAAGATATCTTCATTTCCGGGCGGGAGCCAGTCATTACCAGTTTTGCGTACTGCCCTTTGGACTCTCTACAGCCCCCAGAGTGTTCACAACGTGCATGGAAGTAGTCACAGCTCACCTTCGGCTTCAAGGATTCCAGGTGTTTCCCTACCTATACGACTGGCTCATTACTGCCTCAACAAGATGTCTACTGGATCAGGCCTTGACTTACACTCTAAACACTGCACAGCAGCTTGGAATATTGATAAACTGGAAGAAGTCAAATCTTACTCCGAGTCACTCAGAATACATTGGAGTGATTCTGGACACAGTGACTTGTAAAGCATCTCTACCAGATCACAGAATTCAGAGGATCAAAGAACAGGTTCAGGTAATACTCTCGCAAAATCTAGCCTCAGCTTGATCTGTTCTTCAATTGCTGGGATCGATGGCAGCCTCCATCACCATAGTCCCTCTAGCAAGGCTGCACATGAGGCTTCTTCAATGGCTGCTTCTTATTTAGTGATACCCATCACATCACTCCTTATCTTTTCCGATTTGAATAACCAAGATTTGCAAACAGGACTTGCTCTGGTGGATGTCAAACTACCCTCACCAATGGTCTTGCCCCTTCAACCCTCATCAGCCCAACACTACAGTGACCATGGATGCCTCCCTGATGGGGTTGGGGGGGGCTGTTTCAGGGAAAGACAGTCTAAGGCACTTGGTCACAGACGGAGGCCCATCTGCATATTAATGTCCTAGAACTGAGGGCGGTGCTACTAGCATTGCAAGCATTCCAATCGATACTTCCATCAGGGACTATTGCAATTCAGTCAGACAACATAGCAGTAGTCTGGTACATCAACAAACAAGGGGGAACCAGATCATATCCACTCTGTTGGGAGGCCATGAGAATATGGCAATGGGCGACAGCCTCCAACCATTTTCTGATAGCGACGCACATTCCCGGGAGCTCCAACGTGATAGCGGACAAGTTGAACAGATGCATTCTACAGCCTCACGAGTGGTCTCTCAATCCTCTAGTGGCGGTGAAAAGTTTTGAATGCTGGGGCTAGCCTTGCTGCGACCTATTTGCACCCCCGTTCAATCACAAGTGCAGCAACTACTTTGCCCTGATCCCCCCTCGGGGACAGTTACTGAGAGATGCTCTAGTCCATGACTGGCCCTCGGGTCTGCTATATGCCTATATACCCCTCATTCCCCTGTTCCTCAAGAAAGCATGTCGGTTGAAGAGCAAAGTGATCCTCATTGCTCCATATTGGCCTTGACAAGTTTGGTTTCCCTTCCTGTGGCCTCATCTGCTAGATCGATCATGGATTCTCGATCCACTCCAGAGTTGATCCCTCACCTGCAGAATCTGGTTCATCCAAACCTATCCAGCCTGAAACTGACAGCTTGGTTTATCCACTTCCAATGATTGCCAGCCAGCATGACCTATCTTCCCCTGTGAGTGACATTCTGATTGCCTCTCACAGATCATCCACCAGACTACTCTACTGCAGCAAATGGAAGAGGTTTTCTCTCTGGCTACAAGATAAACAAATGGACCCTTTTACAGCCCCTGTTTCTATTGTACTAGCATATCTTTCAGACCTTTTTAAATCGGGGGTAGCAGCCTCCACAATTCGTGTTCATTTGGCTGCAACTTCTAATTTTCATAATGGCTTCCAGGGCTCTTCCTTAATGTCACACAGACTTTGTAAGATCTTTCTGAAGGGCATAACCCAACTAAAGCCTCCATTCAGAGAACCTGTTCAACTTTGGGACCTGACCTTAGTCCTTCAAGGGTTGACAACTTCTCCTTTTGAGCCTGCATCTACCTGTGATCTAAAGTATCTGTCATGGAAAACGTTGTTCTTAGTACTTCTGCCAGATGTATTTCTGAATTACAGGCCTTGTCTATCAAACCCCCCTATCTCATCTTTCACAAGGACAGAGTTTCATTAAGGACCAATCCGACCTTCTTGCCCAAGGTCGTTTCTGAGTTATCTATCAATCAGACTATAGATTTGCCAGTGGTCTTCCCTAATCATTCTAACAGAGGGGAATATTGTCTGTATACCTTGGATGTACATAGACAAATTTGTTTTTATCTAGACAGGACTAAATTTAATAGAAAATCTGACCAGCTGTTTTTGACCTTTTCTGAATCCAGATTAGATTGTCCAGTTTCTAAAGTTACTTTACCACTTGGTTGAGAAATTATATTAATTTAATTTATGGCAAGAATGGTATCCCTTTACCAGGCAGAGTAAAGGCCCACTCTACAAGATCAGTGTCAACTTCTGCAGGCTTCCAACAGCTTTGGATGACATTTGTGCAGCTGCAACCTGGGCTAGGCCTCATACCTTCACTGCTCATTACAAATTGGACTTGGCCTCCAGAGGCAGAGCTTCCTTTGGTTCTATGGTGCTCCGGAAAGTCCTTCCATAGGGCCGCCCAGGGAACAAGACAGGTGGGGACTCTGTCCCAAGACTAAGGAATAAACGAAGATTAACAACATCAGATAAAGAAGTTGTGTCCTACCATAACATTCCATCTGAGTTGTTTCATCTTCGTTTATTCATTACGGCCCACCCACCTTCCCCCTCCGAAGGTTTCTGGTGGATCTCATTTGTCCTTCTTTTCAGTTGTTAGGTCATGTCTGACCAGAGGTAACCTCGGCTTCATTTTTCCAACTTACAAACTAGATCTGAGTAAGAGGGAGAAGGGCATGATGGGTAAAATCTTAGCTCGAGAGGTTTGTGGCTGCTGCGAGCTTGAAAAAAGGCCGGCTCGGTTCCAAGGTCGGTACCGAATCCCAAGTGTAATGAATAAACGAAGATCAAACAACTCAGATGCAATGTTATGGTAAGACATAACTTCTTTTTTTGCTGTCATGTGACTTTGTTCCTTCCTTAATGGATAGGTCACCCTGTCAAAACTGGTTATACCCGTTTCATGTCCGTACAAATGATAGAAACACTGCTGTATCTGTCAAAGTTTTCCTAACTTCCTAATTGTCTATACTGCAGTCTGCAGATCTGCATCCATTCCCATGGACAAGGATGGCTTGGTATGGTTTGACTATAGACCGTTTTTGACTGATACTTCTGTGCGCTGTAGCAAAAAATTGGCAATACTCAGATCTGGTTCTAAAGCTGTTTTTTTTTTTATGCCAAAACACAGGTTTTCATAACAGACTGAACCTCCACTTTTAAAATAAATGGATTGCAGAATCTTAGAAACTACTAACGCTGTTTTCAAACCAGGTTCCCCAGAGCTCAGAACTGATTATATCAGCTGCACATGCAAACCCTCCTCCACTGTCTAGTGCATCCTTTTCTACAAAGTGATCTTTTGTAGCTAAAACACCGCTTTATACAGCTCCATTCCCAGTCACATCTAGTTATTCTGTATTCTTTTTATTTGATTAGTGTCTTACACTCAGTACTTTAGTCTCTACCCCATGATGCAGAAAAGGACTTCATTTTTCTTTTCTAGCTTTGCATCCTCCCTGCACATTTTCTGCCATCTCACACTTCCATTAGGTTTGCCCTCTGCTATGTAAGCAAATCTTTAAATTCTAGAATGTTCTTCTTTAAATCTAGTTGGCCTCCCCTCAGCTTGTGTTACCTTCTGAGTGCACTACACTCCCTGTTACTGGATGTACTACTAATCTGCAGCCTGGTTCTCCCACTGATCTCCCTACTACTCCTCTGTCCCCATTCCTTCCTGTTAAATGTTCCCCCTGCATTACTGTCCTGCTCATCTTTTCCTGCTATGCCATGTGTTACACCATCTCCTCCTCCACCACTCCTAAACTCCTCCTTCCAGTTACTACAAGTCTTGATCCCTTTGCCAAAGTAGATGAAATGCAGAGGAGAGGTTTACATTGATATTCTAAGTCATTGTTTCTTGTTGGTGAGTCTATGGGAATACTCAACCAATCAATCCTGTTCTACTGACATACAGTACAAGCACAACAGTTGTGTTATAGTTTGTACATATGTGAAAATGTTTAACAGCTATCATGACGTGAGTAATAGTATAGGCAACACTACTTCTGCTACTAAAGTTCTGCATCTGGGTGTACAACTGACCCTATTCACTGTTACCAAATAATCATAGCTTAACTGTGAAGCATGTTTTTACTTTAGGTTGCAGATGGCAGTAGTGGCTAGGATCAGTTTACATTTTCATATCTTGTGCTGTGAAAATAGTGCCATTTCTAGGGTGTTTGATCTCCATTAGTAAAATACATGTATGTGGGTTGGGGGAGACATCTCTGCTCAGTCCCTGATTCTGTTTGAGAGTGGTTGTCAGTGGTTGTCACTTCAGCATCCAGGATGACTGTCCTGCTTATCCTGGTCTGAAGACAGCTGTGTGTGAAAACATCTATGAGACAATTACCTACATGATTTCACTGCCAAAAGTAGTGTTTAGAATAAGGTATGCCAGAAAGCAATCTCTGACTTTGGCTTTCAACAGGAACAATAGTACATTGTAAACAGAAATGCAGCTAAGGTGACAATAAAATCTGAAAGCTTTTAAAGTAATAATTAGTAGAAATAAGTAGGGCCTGGACACTACAATAATTCACTAGCAGTTGAGATTGACCAGAAGTGCTGTGCTTTCTACACTACAACACCATATATATCATAGTTTTGCACTTTACAGCAGATTTGCTGCAAAAGACCATGTTGCTAATGTTCTACGAAGTAATTTGTGGATATCATTTTAATGTGTTTTATTTTCCTGACAGTCCAGTTTTCAAGGTCCTGACAGTAAAAGATTCAGGTGGTCTGTGTTGTAGAATTAGCTAAAGGAAGTAATCTGTGCCAGTCTTTGCAACAAGAAGGATACTATAAAGGAGAGCAACAGAAACTATTTCAGAATGGTCTTATGTGGCAGTTGACATTATTTAGAGCAACCTAGCCATG
Organism: Protopterus annectens; assembly: GCF_019279795.1. Classification (NCBI taxonomy): domain Eukaryota; kingdom Metazoa; phylum Chordata; order Ceratodontiformes; family Protopteridae; genus Protopterus; species Protopterus annectens. Next base: position 365,276,801 of record NC_056746.1, on the reverse strand, counting down.
TAATTTTGCTCTGCTGAAACACTCATTTTCTGGAAGTTTACACAAAGCCACATCAGCCAATGCTGTAAATTTAGAACTTTAGGAAATCCTGACTTCCACAAAAGTAAAGTATTTGCAACTTGTAAAAACATGTAAAAACAACTATGAATAGTCTAAGATACAGAAAACTCATTGCCATTAATTATTAAGCATATATGCAAGCTGAAAAAAGTACTGCGGTGGTGGTGCTGCGGTAGCGTTGTCGCCTCACAGTAAGACATTGTCCTGTTTGATTCTCAGCTAGAGAGTCTTCTGTGTGGAGACATGCGTGAATGGGCGTACCTTCGTTGAAGATTGTGTGTCAGAGCTGGCAACTCTGCACGTAAAAATCTACTGTCAATCATTAGTGGACCAGAGTTTCGCTGTGGCGACCCCTAACCGGGAAAAGCCGAAAGACACAACAACAACAACAATGGGAGCTGAAAAAAATAAATGCACATAGACACGTTACAAAACCAGATAAATTAAGGAACACTCTGTACTTAAACTGTATTTATTACTTCTGTTTTCACAACAAGGTGCAGGATTACAAGAAGAATATTGAAGATGACAAATTACCTTCATTAAAATATTATTATTTCTATCATGGCCCCTAGAATGCTTAAAGATCAATAGTGGTGCTTGTTATAAACAATGTTCTATCAAAGTCTTCTCAGCGGAATGCTAAAAGTTGGAACTGTACCAAAAAAAAAAGAACTTTTTTGGGGGAAGGGGGCTATGGAGCAGATAATCAATGTACCATGAAAACAGGCATGACAAACCACTTTCCTCTTCAGTTGGCCTGTGTATTAGGAGTTAAAGCTACAGGCAGCAGGGGAGTTATACACTATGCTTTGAAGAGGTCATGTGAAGATTTTATAAATATTTGCTCTCAAAGTAAAATAAACAGATTAATCTTAGCAAGTCATAAAATTAAATTAATGACTGAGTTTTATTTATTAAATTACTTAATTATTAAACATCTGACTGTCTGTTATCAGTCAGCTATTTATGGGCCACAAGCTCTAGGACCCAGTATTTAGCAAACAATCACTTATAAAATAACTGATATCTGGTACAAGAAATATCTAACTGCCAGAAACACAAATCATTGATCTCAGAGGCCTTATTAGGGAAACAAAAATGGATGCTCAGATCCTCAGAAGTTTAGAGATGGCAATATTTTTTTTTTATATTTCCATACTCTCTGGTGGGACAGGTTTGGCCTATATAACAGTTTAGCTCAAACAGTACTAGATGCATACAACTTTGCCAGATATGCCAGAACAGCACCTATTCAAACAGAAATCCCAGATACATAAAACTGCCAAATATGTCAGAATAGTGATTTTTCTCATATTATCTGCGGTGGTGGTGCTGCGGTAGCGTTGTTGCCTCACAGTAAGACGTTGTCCTGTTCGATTCTCAGCTAGAGCATCTTCTGTGTGTAGACATGCGTGAATGGGCGTACCTTTGTTGAAGGTTTGCGTCAGGGCCGGCAACTTGGCACGTAAAAATCTACTGCCAATCATTAGCAGACCGGAGTTCCGCTGTGGCGACCCCTAACCGGGAAAATCCGAAAGACACAACAAGTGATTTTTCTCATATTACTCTTAGGATGGGGACATTAGTAGAAGGTTAGTCTTGTGTGCACACAGGTGAACAACTGCAGTAACAATTAGTCTTTAACTGGAAGGAATAGCTTTGGACCTGATATCCTCATATGGGGATGAGAGACAGATAGAGAATAGATTTTAGATCCTGAAGTGGGTAGAAATTTGGGAGAAGTGATCAAATTGTGTTATTTATCATTAACTTAACAATGGTGCCATCTAGCCAAAAGGGAGGGTTCAGGACTTTAGTACGGCACATTTTGGAAAATGCAACAGTGCCTGGAAAATTTCTAGCAAACAGGCATGACGATGGAATGGAAGACCCATGGAGCATCAAGTCTGTCCACAAATAAGTAATGAAATCATGCATGAAAAATAAATTCAAATAAAAAAATCAGCTCGGTCATATCATTCTCAAATGAAGCAGCAGCAAATGCTTTGCAACATACAGTACTTGCAAATATAAGAAAGCAGAGAAGTAAGCAGGTAGTGTGCAGCACGCAGTGACAGCAGTGTGTACGTGACATTGTGTGCATTTGTGTTTGCACACCTGTCTAGGGTCACTTTATTTTACAATTTCTTCATTAATACAAGCATAAAACCTCTCTCTGTTCTGTTTTGTCTTATTTAGTATTACACTGCAATAGTAAGCCTATGTTACACACAGCTCATTTGTGAAGAGTACAAGCTGTGTGAACGAGTGAAATCTAGAGCTTCTCAAAGCCTGAAATCAAGGAAGAAAATAAAAGTACATGAAGCAACACTTATAGAAAAACACTGGCCCAGATTCAATAAAGTCTACACTAAGTGTACACGGTACGTATTCAATAACATTCTTATTACATTTTTTTGTGATTTCTAGTCACTCAGAAAGATTACACTAAGTGTACATTTATTCTACACTTTGTGGTAACCTTTATGAATCCCAGTCAGTATTTAAAGTTGCAAGAATATCAGTAGGAAAACTGAAATTAGGAGGAAGAAGGTGTAACTTATGTCTGTGTTGTCTGTTCACTCAAAACAGTGTACACTTAGTGTAGGCTTTATTCAGTCTGGCCCACTGTGTTGTAAAATGATACTGAGTGATATTCATTTAAAGACAGTGGTTTATTAAAAACAGGTTTTATTTAAGGCAAAAGAGACTTTAGTAATAGTAATTCTAATGAGGCTAAACAACTATGTAAAACTGAATTTATTGCCTAGATTGCTGCAAGACACTACGAGATCTTATATAACTGGATACCCTACACGAGTGCTATATTAGAGTAAATGTATACAATCCAATGGTCAAGGTTTCATTTGACAAGGGTCAAGGATGGATTCTGCTTCACATAGATGGGAAGCCTATTCCAGAGCACTGGGATTCTTTGAGATACATATCTGTGTTGCCAGCATGTTTTAGTTATGTCACAAGGAAATTTTAAAACCTTGTACCTAGTGTTTCTGGTGCTATTCATTTTGAGGATGTGCAAACAGTACATCAGGGCTGAATATGAGGATTCCTTATATGCTAGGCATAGATCGCCTCTCAGTAACCTGTAGGAGACTGAGTACAGAGAAAGGGCTCTAAGGCGATCTGTATAGGGCACTGTGTTAATTCCCTGGATTCTCTTGATGAAGAACCTTTATGGGTGTTTTAACTGTTCCATATACCTGGTCAGGTAAATGCTGAAGGGGGCAATGTACTCGATCTTACCACCTTATCTACATGTTGGTCAAAGGCCACATTACTGTCTACATATGTGCTCAGATCCCTAACTACTGGGTCAACTCATAGGGGTGCCTTATAGAAGGAATAATTAACCTGGGTGGACTCTTTACCCAAAATGCAGTATAACGCACTACTTGGCATTGAGTTTTACTCTATCACATTGGCACCAGTCATTTGATTGTATTAGACTCTCTTGCAGTATGTTAGTGTCATGGGGGAATCTATGACAGCTCACAATTTGCAGTCATCTGCAGACTTGGTGAGTCAGAGGCCCCTGACATTAGTCTTGATCTCCAAGAAGTAGATACAAATAGGATTGCCCCAGCTCTGAGCCCTGAGGTACACTACTGGTGACCACTCTCTTGATAGGGGTGGTCTCACCAATCCTGACTTCTATGGACTTGCCTGTGAGCCAGATGACAATCCAGTGAGTTGTGTAGGGATTTATGGCTGGTTCAGTGAGTTTGTCAACAGTACCTGAGTGGGCTGTTGTACTGAAAGCCTTAGCACTGTTTTCCCCTCATCCATTGCCTTGGTGACCCTCTCAAAGAAGTCTACACAAGTTAAGTAGGCCTGACCTTCTTTTGACAAAACCAAATTGGGACAAGTGCAGTCTGTAAGTTGCCAGTGTCATTGTTGATCATTTCCATGACAATTCATTCCATGTCTTTACATATTATTCTAGTCAGATTAATGGGCCTGTAGTTTCTGGGTTGATGGTCCATCCTTGTGAAGAAGGATAACTATTGCAGTCCTCCATTCATGTGCTATGCAGCCGGTTTTGGGGCTGTAGTTGAAAATAAATGCAGCAAAGCAATTCATGACTGTTCAGGCCTGCACACTTTAGAGATGCTTAACTTCAGAATATAGTAGAATCAGTAATATACACTATATATATATATATATATATATATATATATATATATATATATATATATATGGTTCATACTTTCTCAAAACACTGTAAGCTAGAAGTTCATTCAAGGGACAGGGATACCTCATTCTACTCAATTTTACAATTTTATTGTTGCAGTGATCCTCCCCTGAAGTAAGGTGGTGCAGTTCTGATACAGTTGTCAATATCTTAGCAGAAGAAATCTGGACAAAGCCAAAAATAATGGGGGAACAAAGGCCTGAAAATAGGGACAGATTTTAAATATTGCAATTGTAAACTCAGAGTGTTGCTAGAATAACAGATTTAACCTGTGTTTTCTGAAGGTTATGAAAGCTGCAACTCAAATGTCTATCATTATTTATTGATATCAGTCCTCAATGATTTGCCAGAAAACCAGAAATTTTATGAGGAAGAGACCAGACCAAAAATATGACAAAACATCTGGACATCCTGCAAACTTCTGGACAGTTGAGAGGTATGTAGGGGTACTTATCATAACAGGAGCAACTTAGAGATGAGTTCACTACAGCAGTAAAACTAATATTACTCCTTTCCTTTTGTTGTTGGGAGATATGAGCTATGTGATAGTTATATTAGATACATCTATATTGTAGTCTACTATCTTACATTTGTATATACAGTTGTACATGGTTCACTACTTTGGGAAGACTTTCTACATTTACATATTGTTATTTTATCATAGACTGTGTAAAGCTGTAGTGTTACAGGATTTGTGTAAAACCAGCACACAATCCTTTGGAGATTTATGCCTTGAGGAACTGAAGAAGCCACATATTAATGTTTCTTATATAAGGGATGCTTTCACCACTTGCTAAATTTATTAACACTGGCATGAGACCTGCACTGTCCTTCACAGGGAAACAAGACAGCTATGAAAACAAATTGCTGGAGAAGTTCTGTTCACTGGTGAGTAAACCTAAATGCTATGATTTAGTGCTGTACTGACCTCTCCTTGAAGATCTTCTCTTATGGTAAGTACTTCACTCACATGTGCATTCATTGTTCATGGCTGGTGATTATTGTCATATTTGCTGGCTTTCACACAGGCTGTGGGCTGGTTTACATCTCCTTCTCAGCTCACCACTTATTTGGTTGGGGATATCACTGAAGATAATACAATCATGTGTGCAGAAAAGTAAAAGACAATCTGGTGAAGATGATTTGGGACAGGCAGGAAGAAGGCAAGAGAAAACAAGGGTGTCCAGCAAAGGGGTGGATGGACTGTGTGAGAGAAGACCTGTGACAGTTAGGCATGAGTGTCAAAGAAGGTAGGAGAGTGGCATTTAACAGACAGAGATGGAAACAGTTGACATGACACCCCAACCAAATGTAGAAAATGGGAAAAGGGGGTTGATGATGATTGTGATGACCCACCACTGATAACCAGTAATCAAGGAGTCTCAATCTTCACCACTGGCAACAGTGGGGGATGTCCTTTGAGAGGATAACAAGTACCCACACAGTATTTTCAGATGCAGCTCTCTGCATTAAGTGCAATTTCTCTTAAGAGCACACAGAGACCATAGTCAGTTTGGGGCTGGTTTCTTTCTCTTTCTCAAGATCCCCAACAAAACTCCCCACTGGCATAGCTATAGAGTTGAGATCTCAGCTAAGTGACCAAGCCAAGACCTCCAGCACCCTCTCTGTCCAACCAGTGCTTTGTGTCCCTACGCAAGTAGGTGACACACACACTCTTTGAGGTTTGATTTACACACACACACACACACACACACACACACACACACACACACACACACACACACACACACACACCTGGGAAAGGCTGGGCACAGGTTTACTGGCTATGTCCCCCTTCTGCCAAGACTATAAGGTAGTCAGCAGTCACTCCATGACAGCTACTTTAAGGCCCTTAACGAAGGGTGACCGATCTTACTGTGTAATATTAATATTAATACAAATGGTAGTTTGACCAAGAGCAAGGCTGTTAGGAGTGGTCCACACAGTGTCACCAAATAAATATGCAAGTACTCTCAAAACTTAAATATCTCTTCCAAAGATCAGCCACAATGAAAGGTTTAAATATATTTAATAATAAATAATAACAGAACAAGAAAATACTAAGTATATATTCACAGTGACATCAGAGTTCAAAATCAAAGGAAATATTTAAAATAATGTTGCTAGTACAGGTGCACACAAATAATTAAAAACACAATTAAAACTAAGCTTCATTATATTCCAGACTGTATCGAAGAGAATTACTATATCCTAGAAACTTACTAATAGAGCAAGGCAGATGTGGTGAATGGTTCTTTTTGTTGTCAGGTTCAAGACAGAATGCTCTGTCTCACTAAGAGACTTCTCAAAATAATATCTATAATATTACTGCTGGGATAGCTTACAGAATGACATCATTTCTGTTCATCTGACATCTAGTTCCCATGCAAACCCCCATTGCTGAAGGTGGTGGTATTTAGCATCTTCCTGTAAAAATGCTCATACAAGGACTTTTGGTCAGATGTTTGGCAGATGCTGGAAGTCATAAAACAACTGAATTCCTTCTTGCTTTCACAGCAGCAATAAGTTCACTCAAAAGACAAACAGAAAGCTTCATAGTACAGACTTTGTGTCTCTAGCTGCATTGAAACCTGTCAGCTAGCCTCTTTATGGCCTAGCCTATAAAATAATTTAACTTCAAATATTTTTGTAAAGTTTGCTGGACTGAGGTTAACCTTCTGATTTCCTCTGTTAACATATACATTTAAACAGTTACAATAGTGCATGTACATTTCTGTTCTCTCCCAGTAGGGCACACTGTGGATACATTTTAAGAAGAAGCACTTTACAAATACCTTTTCAACACAATCATCTGTACAGAGCAGTTTGATATACACATGACATTCACTTCTAATACATTTGTAACACAAGCATCTTATATGACATACAGTTCTAATACAAATGTAACACCAGCATCTTGTATAAATTAGTTTGATATTCACAAATGACATATAATTATTTACAAAATTCCAGCTAGCTGTGCTGGCAGTACCTCCTTTTGTCACGATGATGATGATGATGATCACTGAAAGAGTGTCTTGACTGTTATAAATTTAGTACATTACAATGTTGCTTCCATGTTAATGTTTAATTAAATAATCAGACATGATCTGTAGCTGGACTTTTCCTATCTTGTGTTTCCTCAGGCTCAGTTTGTACTACAACTTCGGAGTCTGCTGCTGAACATATCTGACACATTTCTTTGCTTGCTTCCAGCTGTAAACAGTCTCTTTGAGCTTTGAGGTATTTCAGTTTCTGCTGTTGTAACTGTGTACTTTCCACATTTTGAAATTTCTTTTGATGAAATCATTGAAATATTATGTGAAATATGTCACAGTGTTCAAGGTTGCTTCAGTCTGCAAGTAGGCAGTCTTTTCCACCTACACCAGAGAATCCTTGTCATCTGCAGATTCACAGTTAGTCTCCAGTACTTCATGTTTCATTTGTCTCTTTTGTGAGCTGAAACAAATTTTGTAGGATCATGAAATATACACCGGTTTTAAGTTATTGTAAAGCACAAAAATATTCAACACACCAGAATTTTACACTACTTAATGATTCAGCATTGTAAGTTTAATATTTTAGAGATTAAAACAGTACGTTCTGGGAGACCCATAGTTTCTTACAAGTTTACAGGGCTATACAGAGACGCAGAAGAGATGACCCCCCCCCTTTGCTATTTTATATCTTTAGCAACTTATGTCACTTGTCCTTAAAGAGAGGTAAGTAGAACATTTCAGCAAGGTCAGGTAAATAATTCACAGAGAAATGGGTGACAATATTATATTTGTTTCTGAATCTAAGTGGCTAGTAAACCATCAGAACAGCTAAAAATATGAAGGAAAGCACAATTAAAAGCAGACAGTTTATGTTTTGTCAGGTCCACAACCCTTATGACGTAAATACTATTACTACAAAAAAGTAACTCATGATGCTACTTTAAGTATTACATTTTGCTACAGCACTGTGTCTAATTTAACAAAAACAAAGTAGGTCAAAGCAAAGGTCTTCTGAAAGATACCCAATCCTTACAGCTATGTAATGCTTCCTAATCACATGTAATGCTTCCTAATCACAAAGGAAGAGTTACTTGTGATACCTGTCAATGTATTTTGAATGTCTTGGATTTATGGTTGGCTTTGTGATTGTTTGAAAATCTAATAGTGCAGCTTAAATTTCTCTTTACCGTGTTATTAGGGAACTATTTAAGGACTATACAACTGGAAGATGAAGAAACATGATGCACAAAACATTTTGAATGCATATGTAATTACAGCATTTTGTTCACATAAACAGGAGAAAAACACTGGATGACTACGAACTAGCAAACTGGCAACACATGCACACAAAAAATAACCCAAACAGGGTGGACCATGAAGAACTGTATAAAAAGAAACATGATAAGAAAAAAGTCAATTTGTGAGAAATGTAGTGAAAAAAGATCCTGGATGTACCACCATGGATAAACACTTCCAAAAACAGAGTAAAATCCACAGCAACAAGAAGTAGTTTATCGAAACAAACAGTGATTTAAAACATGAATGCAGGTATCAAAATGGATATTTTATCAGGATTTTAACAGGACCTGAAGAAGGCTATGGCCGAAAGCACTTATCCTATAGCTTTATCTTAAATGATAAAATATCCATTTTGATACCTGCATTCGTGTTTTAAATCACTGTTTGTTTCAATAAACTACATCTTGTTGCTGTGGATTTTACTTTGTTTGTTTTTGGAAGAGTTTGTCCATGGTGGTACGTCTAGGATCTTTTTTCACTACATTTTGATTTTCAAACTTGGACTACCTTTGGCAACTACCAGGTTTGTTTTTTCTTGAATATGTGAGAAATGGATGACAAGAAAGGCTCACGCACGCACACACACAGTAACCCAAATTCTTTCACTCTCTCTTTCTTCCCTTTTTCTACCACCATATGTTAAACCACTTAATAATATCAAATTCAAACTTCTGTGAAATCAGCCAAATAAACAATTACTTCTTAGCATTTAATGTAAACTCAGACATAAGCACACCCAAACACAGTGTGCACAGACATGCATTCATCCACACACACGCATGCGCACACACACTCACATACACATTCTACCTTTTTTTTCTCATCACCACAGTTAAATAATTTAATGTCATTGTAACTAAACTTCAAATAACAGAATCAGACAAGCAATTCTTTCTCATTATTTAAGGAATTTGTTGCTGGTTTGAAAGCTGTTTTTTATCATTATGAAAACAATAAATACAGCTCAGCGACAGTTCTATATTTTAATGAGGTATGGAAAGTCTCTTCTGATGCATTATTTGTATGCTCTGCAAACCACAGATCAAGTGACTGAGTAGGATTGACATTTTTCTTTTAGAGAAGGATGTGTTAAAAAAAGGCTAACATATGTGATCCAGATGTTTGATGCAAGGCAAATTACATCAATGGAAACAGACTGATTAATATTCCGTGAATAGAGGTGGGGGTGGGAAGGCACTGGTTAATAAAAAAAGATCAGTATTTATACATTAAACATGGACTTCAGTTAACATTATGTACATCTTGGTAGCCAATCCTTTCCCAAACCATTAGATTTAAGCTTTAAGAACTTTCATATCTTCATTAATATTTACTTCCTTTATCATTCTGTTCTGCAATAGCCCTTTCTGAGTTCTTTAGCAAGTGTGGATTCAATGTCTTCAACATATATGAAAAAAAAAGTCTGCAAACAGAGCATTTAATAAAATCTGTAAACTACAGATGTCCCTGAAAACCCTAGCTTTCTTTCATTTCACATACAAATATTTTCTGACATGGCTGCTGCCTGCATATGCTTCATTGATTTTTAACTTTAATTTTGCAAGTGTTACAGAAGCCGCGGTGGTACAGTGGTAGACTTGTTGCCTCACAGCAAGAGGTTCTCCTGTTCGAGTCTCAGCCGGAGTGCCTTCTGTGTGGAGTCTGCATGTCCTCCCCGTGGTCGAGTGGCCTCCGAAAGACATGCATGAATGGGCGTGCCTTTGCTGAAGGTTGGGCGTTGGGCTGGCAATTCAGCACCATAAAAATCTACTGCCAATCATTAGCAGACCAGAGTTCCGCTGTGGCGACCCCTAACCGGGAAAAGCTGAAAAGACAAACAACAACAAATCGGAGTGTTTCATTCACAGAACTCTTGTTGGTAACTGTAAGCCCCAGAGTAATGGAAGCATAATCTTTATTGCTTTATACATCTGTCCTGCAAAAGTTCAGATCTAGGGAGAAGGCGGTGAGTTTCGTAGTACTGGGGGACCGACTGTACACAAACTGATGTGTCAGTTTGATATGGGGCCATAAAATTGTGATCTTACATGGTGCAAGGCATTTTAGCAACCATTTTGGCCACAGCCATCAGAGATTCTCAGAGGTGACCCATCATCTAAAGCACTACTTTTAAAAGCCTAAAGCAAAGTTTTAGGTTCTAGTTTAAAAAGTCTTTGGAAACCCATAATGTCTCTGTTAGCAGGGTTACCCACTGCAATGCTGATTGCTAAATTCACAAAGTTATTAATTGCTCTTTCTTATATTATGACAGGTCAAATCCTCTCGCAGGAAAGTAAGGAAATATGCATCTCTTATTCTGGTTATAGTCCATCAGATCCAGCCCAGCCGAGGTGAGGAAGCCCCTTTAAAATGATCCTTGCCATCATCTTTCTCTTAACAGTGAGTGGAAAACAAAACGTCTTCTTCAGCGAAGGATAAAACAGCCCTACTTATTCTTCCAGACCATTCACATACATCTGGAAGCTTGTCTGACAATCAGAGTGCAATGACTTAATGATTAAGATATCTGAATCACAGCCCCATGGACTGCAGCACAGTCTTGAATCCTAGGTAACAACTGAGTGGAATTTCTATATACCACCTTTGTCTGGATGGATTTCCTCTTAAAGCTCCAGTCCCCCCCTCCCCTTCCCAAAAACATGCTGGAAGACTACATATTGTATTTACTCTTACCCTTCTGGCTTGTGTAGTGGCTGAAAAGGGTTGTAGAAGCAGTTCAGTTTTAACAAATGACTAAAGTTTTTAATGAAACTGACAAACAGCGCCTACTGCAGTAGAGATTATTAACAGAAGGCACATCATCACAGACCATGATAAACAAGCAGCACTGTGAGCTATAGAAGGTCAATCCATCAACCAGTGAAACTGTCTTCTGTCAAGTAAGCCATCAACAAAGATTGATAGAATCGGAAGTAGTGGATTATGGGAGGTAAGTAGCAGTGCCTGCTCAGGCTCATTAGCCCAAGCTTGTGAAATAGCAGGGACTGAAAGGCAAAGTCCCTAGTGATCCCAAACCTGTAAAACATAGTCATAAAGTTGCCAGCAGAGTTTGTAAAAAATAAATAGGATGCATAGTCAAAAACACTGATATGATACCACCCTGTGAGCTGCCTTCTTGTCTGGAAGAAGGCATCTAAGAAGACATTGCATAGTCACAGTATGCATTCCCTTGCTGAGGCCTTCTTCAGATTCTTAGACAGTTTCTCTAACTGTAAGACCATTGAAAACAGCATTGACATCTAGGAATAAAGTCCAAGCTATAAACCAATTTGCTCTTCCTGTCTAACGTAACAGTTTTGGAGTGGATGACTGTCCCCAAATGGTATTGGATAGTTGGACAGGAAAACAAGAAAAATGCTTCACACTTATCAAATGCATACAAAAATCACTGTATACCAAGATTTTGTATTCCTCGCTCTGAAAGAGGTATGGGCTCATCAAAATTGATCACATGTATAGATCTGCAGTCATGGAACTGCATACATATCTGCTGGCATCATCAGATCCAAACATAATGAAAGTTTTAAAACATAAGGAGAGGAACTTTAAGATGACCTCTCTGCTAACTTTAGCAGAGGCATTCTGGTGTCAAGTGGGAATGGAAACCAACCCAGATGTAGACATAAATTGGACAGCAACTGAATGTGCCAAAAAAGCAAAAAAAAAACAAAAGAAAGAATATAAGGAGAAAGATCAGATGAGAAGGAAAGAAATGTGGAAAAGGCATAAATATTGTGGCAAGTATAGAGATGTTCTGGAACAATCTCGTGTTGACCAGGATTCAACGCAGGAATGGTTAAGAAAAGGTGTGCTGAAACCAAAAGATGAAAGGTTAATAACAGCAGCCCAGGACAGTGGACTACATACACATTGGTTTACAAACTCCATTGAACATGGAAGAAACAGACAAATGTAGGTTCTGTAAAAAGAATTGGAAACAGTCACACATCTTGTATTTGGATGTGATACACTCGTGGGAGAGGGCTATATACTAAAAGCATACTAATGTGGCAAGACTGTTGCACTGGAGATTGTGCAAACACTACAATATAGAAGTAGCTGAGAAGCATTGGAAACATAAACCACAAAGTATTATAGAGAATGATGAAGTATACATCATATGGGATCACCCATTATAAACAATTCAAAAAAATAAATGCGAGAAAACCAGATGTAGTAGTCCATTAAAAAAAGACAAAGTATCATTGAGCATTGAAATTGCTACATCTAGTAATTAAAGTGTCTGCACAGAAAGACACAAAGTCATAAAATATCAGGATTTGCAAACAGAAAAGAGAGCAATGTGGAAGAAAGATACCTACACAGTTGCAATAGTAGTAGGAGCAATGGATCTAATAAAAAAATCTGCAGTCGTACTTAGATATGCTACCAATACATGCAACTCTGTATGAATTGTAGAAGTCTGTTCTGGGCACACTGCACGTGCTGCAAAGAGCACTTTTGGCTAATAGCAAAGATTGAAATGATACTAATTTCATGAACTTTAATTATACCCTGACTTAGGAATAAGGTCCATTCTTGTCATGGTATTAGAAACCTAAAAGACTTGGGAGAAACTCGTTATGTTCCAGAATATAAACAAAGGATAACACTGAGGTACTTTTTTTTAAGCGTTAGACATGTCTTAAATTAAACTATGGGTAAGCAGTGCTATGCTCTGTCTTTAAACCATTGTACAAGTTAAAGCTTAATAATATTTGTATTCTTGTTTTTTTTCAGCAACATTGATGGAAAAGAAAAGCAGAAGATATAAACTCATTAAAGTTTTTACTATAGAATAAAACAAATTATGTGGCAATAGCTTCAAAATTAAGCATGGGGTCTTATGAGAATAGCATGGATGGCACGACAGAGCAGGCCGACCTGTCTTTATATTATTACTGATACTGTTAATAATAAGCTATTGTTATCATGATTAACTCCTTATAAGCTCTTAAGAGAAACACTGTGGTGTACTGGTGCAAGTAAGCAGACAGTCCAGCAATCCTAAAACTGGGACAGAGATACCCCAAAGACCCTCAATTACATAGGCAAATTAAGGAAAATGTTTTATATGACACAGGAGAAGTGCAGAGAAAGACAGGTTTCAAGATCCTAAATTTCCTCATGGTTATCTAATAAATAATTTAAACAGCAATTATGTCATTACATTTCCTCAATAATTTTTATAAGAAAAGTTGTTTATCCTTGTATTACAGAGCTGAAGACCTGTTACCCCTGGTTACTGGTGGTGTGCAATCACAATGCTGTCACGAGGTACTCATTTATTATGAAGAATTTTTGTTTTTACTAACTTCAGCAGGGGAAGAATATAACACTGTTTTTATTGCATTATAAAGATCTACCTTGTTCAAACTGGTGCAAAACTGAAGAAGTTTGGAATTAATAGCAAAGTATAAAGCCACCTATTGAAGACTGGATCAAAACATTAACAGTGAAAGCACTCACTAGGAATATTAACATTCCAAAACAGATAGTCTGCTTGAAGTAGCAGCATTCAAGTTTGGTGCACAAATATAAAGTTACTGCTACACCCCTGCTTTTCTTCACTAATGTGGGAATAACCCTGGATTCCTTATTAGCTTCCAGCTTCACAGAATGAAGCATATGCTACACAGACAAGGTGTGGATTATACTGGGTCACATATGTCAGGTGTGTCAGGATTCTTACTCTTGAACCTCATAAATATCATGTAGCAGAATACCTTTGTTGTCAAAAAGTCAGTCTGCAAAATTTAAAATATTGTTTATAGCAGTATTTACAGATATGAAATGTCTATATTTACACAGGAGCACACTGCTAACTGTGGCTTAGGTTGGGCTGTTCCTCTCTCACTTATCATTGCCTGAAAGGGGAAGGGTTAAGTTCTATTATGTTAAGCCAAATTCCACTCGACACAGTGTCACCCACTGTGAGTCTTGTCTGCTGAAAGGAGAAAGGTCAAAGGTAAGACCACAACACAGGAAGGAATAACAAAATGACGTGAGTTAAGAGTGGGACAATCCAGATGGGACTGCTGACGATGGAATAAAGGATACAAGAGGCTCAGGGAGGTTTAGTTTGCAAACACAGCAAGAAAATCTCTTTAGATGTTTGGATTGCTCAGGGGAGAGTGTTAAACAGGGTACATTCTTCAAGATGACTCTTCCAGGTGGTGGGAGTATTGAGAAAGCCTATGAGGTGCTAGTTCTGCGTGCAATTTTAATGCATGTCAGGAAGACAGAAGCACTTAATTTCTATACTAAATTGTGAAGATTGCCCTTTTTTGTTAATAAAGATTAAGTGCTTTTGCCTTCCAGAATTAGACTTCATCTGGAAGAAGAAAGTGCTTAAGGTCTATTAAATTTTATGCTTGGCGAAGATAGCCTTCGTGTTTTTGTTTTTTAGTTTGTGGGGGTTTTGTACCTTGGCTTCTCTTTCAAAGTAAGAATAATCATGTAATTGTATGTGGGTGCCCTTGCAGTAGGCAATTTTAATGACTGTCACTTTGCTTTATTTGCTAACAACTTGACATGCACATTAACATGGTTTAGAAGCATTTCTGTACTCAGACTGTCACTTACGAGCAACTGCTGCTAAGCAGCTGAGGTGCAAAGTTGAGCAACTGTAGTGAATCCACGTGTGTGTGTGGGGAGCACTGAATACTGACAAATGCATAGGAGGCAAAGGACTTTCTCAAGGTTTAAGGCTGTTGACCAAAGAATGTGTGAGGCATGGGAAAGTAGAAGTCTAGAAGCAGTAGCTTACAAGTTAGCATGTATAAAGTGCATGTACTCCTGTTAGCAGCAGGTGACTACAGTACCCTCTTGTGTGCCTAGTAATGATGCTGAGACAAATGAGACAATAAAAAACTCCTTGATTTACTCTGTAGAGTTTGTAAATGTACTAAGTTTGTAGGCAAGTTAAAATCAAATTATATTATCCCATATTTCGGTGGGATAAAAAACATATTAATTCTTAACACAAGAGTTGTCCTTGCCTCAGGAGATAAGATTTTGTATGACTTTCAACTACTTATCAAACAAATAAATGTGAAAAAAAAGTTGAGTTGGGTTGGGGGGTGTGGGGGAGTCAGGTAACAGATTGAGTTAGTTGAAGAAAGAAGTAAGCTGTTAATTTTTGTTGCTAGTGTGTGCTTATTCAGAGATACTCATCCAGGCATGAAGTCGTGAGAGCCTTTGATTTAAATTATTGATTTGTATTTAAGTATTGTACAGCAGCTAATAAACTGGCCTGAAATCAAGTTCAGATAAGATGGGTGTCACTGTCAGATCTCGTAAGGACTGTATTATCAGTGTTAAGTGCTACTTTTTAGTATAGTAGGTCAGAAATGAAGGCAATCAACAGTGGAAATAAAGAAAGGGGGTTAATAGAGAAGCAATGCATTTTACTCTGAGAGTACATTCATTTATGTAGGGGCCATACGTTTGCAGTATTAGAGATCCCAAAATTATGAAGTAAAAAATAACTGAGATGCATAAAGCATAAATACATGCAATGTGACACAATGTCTTCCTTTAAAATGGAATTAGACAACTGTATGTGTATTCATAAATTCACCCAAGCAGGTCTAAGGGTGGGTACCAGCAAGGTATACATGGCCACATGGCCTAGCTGCCTTGTGTTTTCCATGAGCTCTATGATTCAGCAATTCTATGATATGATCCATGAAAGCAGCTACTGTAAGCTTTCCAAAATACATGCTGTAAAATATTGCATCAGTACCAGTTATCAAGGTTGTTAACATGTTGCACCCTTCTCTGAAATCAGTTTTCTGAGCGGAAAAGGCTGTAACTGTTCTGTTGAGACTTGACCTTAAAACAGTTGATGGATTCTGGTAGGTCAGAATAAGAGGAAAATACAGAAATATGTCTACATTTAATAACAAGCCTGTAGTGCAGGATGTGTGTCTGCTTTTTATGGTGGGGGTGGCTTTATCATAATGGGTAAAGTTTTCACCTGGTAGACACAATGTACAGGGTTTGATTCTGACTATGGTTTATTGGTTAAGTCTAAAATGACCTTTCAAAGCAATTAGTCTAGTATTATAATATCAGTTTTCCAGAGGTCAGAGAAATCGGAGAACAAACCAGTTGTAACTGAAAAAATTAGAAGTGGCAAGCAAAAATTAAGAAATAACTATTCACAGACCTTAAGAAATGTTGAGTTTAAAATATTATCAATAAAAAGAGGTGCAAGTGGAAATCAGTTTTCGTAATGAGACCACCAACTTGATAGTAACACTGACAAAGCCGAAATGCTGGATAATCCATGGAAGTGGAATAAAACTGTACAACTATAATGTTAGTAGCTTAGATTTGTATTGTGGAACATAAAAGAGACATTAGGTTGCCAAATGCACTGTTGATGCCCCATGGGTCATAACAAAGTGAGCCTGCCACTAATGGGCATTATGCAGATCCCTGAAAGATCTCTGACAGTATCTGTTTAATTTCTAACCTGCATCAAGGACAAGTATGCAGAGTATTGCTGCAGGTTAAAATTTCAGTAAAGGTCTCTCCACTTTTAGCTGCTTTGAACCCATCTCTTAAGATTAAGTCTCACCTGAACAATGGCTTTTTTTGCTCAGAACAGTGCGAGTCCAGAGATTGACACCACATATTAACAACCTTATTAACTGCTGCTAGTACTAAAATGGATACATCTCTCACGACTGATAATGTTCCTTTTATAAAATGAATCACTAATTCTATTTGCAACTGTTGTGTGATGCAGTCGAGAAATGATGTAAAGAACGCATTTTATATAAAAGGGATAATAATGAGTAATCATAGTGGGCTGAAATCTCAGTGCAGGCTCTCTAGTCAAACAAGAGATACTATCCAAAATTATGAGCAATTGGTGTAATGGCACTGGAGAAAGATAATGCAGCTGCATGCATGAGGTACCAACCATAATGCCAGAGCTTCAACACAGGAATTCTTTCAGCAATATGATTTCCATCCAATGACCTCCGCACTATACTTCTACTCTCACACTTCCAACACATATAATTATGTTTACAAATGTTACTTTTTGTGGAGTATGATAAACGGTTATTTATACATTTCTCACTCAAAGACCTGAAGCTAGGACGAGTACTCTGATATTTTTAAAGACAGTGCATGTGATAGCTATCTTGTGTGGAAATAAAGTGAAAAGCTCATTCTTTCTGCCTTCCATGGATACTTGGATACCTCTAGAAAAATAAACTGGTGACAGTGATTATAGCATGAAGGAAAAAAGGATTACATGTTTATTGCACTGCATCTTCAATCTTTCTGTTTTCTGTGACTTCATCATCTAATCTCCTGCTCCCATTAAGTACCCTCTACTGGGGAAGCTTTCCACATGATGAGAACCACCTCTGAATGGTCTCTGCTTTCATATCTGTCATCTAAATAGCACTTTAGTACCTATTTGGGGAATGCTTATAAAGAAGGGAGGAGGACCCCTAAAACACAAACATTCTGCTGTTATATCATCACCTGGACTTGGAGGCACCCTCATATAAGACAAATTATCCCTAAAAAGGTAGGACACCCATCCTTATGTGCCGCAATCTACATTTTTAACTTGTTACAAAAGCATGTTAAAGTAGACTCCAACATCATCTTCTCTGCTCAGTATAGGCACAAAAGACCACAGCACCTTCCTAAAAAGCAGACTCAGGCTGCGGAGCTAAAAGAGATTTCTCATCAGTTACCTAGCACCACTTTGCTCAGTATGCTGCTTGTTTTTTATGGTCTAGTCCAAATCTTCACTATTAACACAGGTCTTGGACAAAATCTCAGCCTTTACTGAGGTGCTGACCTAACTGTCCAATGAGGAGTTCTTGCATACAGACACTAAGATTAACTTCCATGTGGCAAAGTGCAATTTAAATAACATGGATGCAGCAGGAAGATAGCTTTGTTGCATTGAAAAGGTGAGGTGGTGTATGAAACCTTCTTCCTTAAGAGGAGCAATTATCTTCTCAGAATGCTCACAATCTTGTGGATGACTTGGGTATACAAGCAAGGACCTTTCCACACTAAAACTATGTAATACCCTAAATCAACATTTATTTCTCAGAAAAATTCACAGTTCAGATTTTTATGCAGGCCTTATAATGACAAAAGGAACAGGCAGAACACATATACAAAACTTAATCCCAGTGAATTATCTGAATGTAGTGAAAAGTGGGTTCATGAAAAGCAGGCATAGTCAGTAGATGCAGTCCAGACATTAACAGCAGCTCTAGGTTTTCTTCATTAATTAACCAGGCATCTTTTCAGGTATACCCAATAATCACTGCCTGGTTTCATGAGCTGTTTACATTATAATCACATCCACACAAATGGAGACTAAGGGAATTAAACCCAGGATTACAGGATGAAACACTTCAAAAGCTCATAGCCTTTAGCCTCTGAACTAAGCTGTTTACAAAGGGAAACACAAGCAAACTAAGAGCATTTAGTTATACTGAATGGATGCCATAAATCTGAAAGCCATTTACTTATCTTGGTTCATGAAAGTACATGAAACTTTGTTTGCTAATAACTGCATTACTTTGCTTCATGGTTTTTGTATCAGCTCTGGCTTTTGTGTATCCTTCACATATTTGTTTGTTTGTTGCTGCACTTCAAGTTATTTCAGGTTTTAACTGTAATAGTGCTTGGATACAAGTATCATAATAAACCAGACTTGATCATGAACTTAAACCATCTTCTATATGTGTTTTTTTCATACAAACTAGATAATTTTGCTGAGTGTTCAATAGATGTCGCTGTTGGTACATGCCACAGTAAATGGCACAGTGTTATTTTGTAATCCTATGGAAAGCATAGTTAATCCAAGAATGCCAGAATAAAATACCTTTGTGAGAAAATGGTCTCTAAATAATGTGGGTACAATGCAGACATCAGCACAAACTTCCTACCCACAGGAATAAGTATCACAGGTTTCTTCTATGCCTTCATTGTATAGAACTTTGACAAAAAAAGGACTTTGACTTAAAATTATCAGTATGTCTACGTATAGTAATGATTTTGGAGAATGTGTTTCAAGAAGCAGGATTCCAGAAGAGGGGACCCACAAACATTTTTTAAAAGAGTACTTTGTACTGAAGGGGGGTTGGTACAATGGTGCAGATGGTGCAGTGAGTAGCATAATCACCTCATAGCAAGAAGTTCTCAGGTTTGGTACTCGTCTCAAGTGCCCTCTGTGCAGAGTCTGCACATCCTTTGTTCATTTGCATATTCTTGAACCAGACTCCTCCCACTTTGCAAAACCATGCAGTAGGTGGACTGACAACTCTGAATTTTCCTGTCTGTGCGCAATGTATGTGTTATACAGAAAAAAAGCCTGGTAATCTACTTTTGTTCCCTCCTTGCCTAGTAACTTTGGAAATGGCACCGGTTGTTCATGGGGTTGCTATATGAGTCAGATGTGATTCAACAGCATTCAACAGACCAGAAGTGGAGAGGGGAATGAGGCAAACTGTGGAAGGATCCAAAAGTTGCTGTTACCACAAGATGTGTTTCAGTGAGGTGGAAATCATGTGAATTGAATTGAATAGTCTTTGCAGTGGAATATACGTGCAATGATCAGAGATGGGATGGTCCAGCTTCTGGGGAGGCTAGTAGAAAACCTGTATAAATTATGTTGTTTGGCATAACAAGGCATTATTTACTCCATCAGGTTCACTGACACTGCTGCAAAATTATAGTGTTCATGCATGATCTATACAGACTGAGTTATGTGCTATTTTCTAAAAGAGTTCAGCTCTGCCACATATTGCTTTATTTGAACATTATGTTTCAGCAGGAAGCTTGAATCATCCCATCTAAATACCCCACTCCACTCCATTAACTGAATCTTTGTATTTTAAGTATGAGATATACACTGAGCTTTTTGTCTTTACCCTTGTGGCCCAGGCTAAGGCCAAAAAAGATATGTAAAGATCAGGTCACTTAACAAATGATTAAATAAAGACTATTGAATTTGAGTAAATAGGGAATTACCTCATTCCACGAATTAAGATGGACGTATGTGTTATTTCATTTTCTCTTTTTGTATAAGTATATTTAAAGACCGCAACAAGTGAAAGTGAAATATGAAAATAACAGATTTTGCCAGACATAAAAGAATGTCAGGAAAGATTTTGTGCTGACAGACTCAGCAAAATTGGTGCAGATGATACCATGGACAACTCTGAAAATAGGTTACAGACCTAGTGAGGCCAAAATGGTCAATAAAAGTAAACAGTACACAGTTTCCAATACTGCAGTGCAGAAACATGGTCTTTGAGGGTGATGAAAACGGCAAGACTGAAAATGAGTACTTCAGGCACTAGAGAGACATGATAGAGTCATTAAAAGCATAAGCAAGGGAAAATAAACAAAATGCAGAAAAGGTAGGCACAGATGAAACATATGCACGACTTAGCCAGTCCGGAGTGTCAGGCACCGGATTTATAAAATTCACAGATCTGTCCAAGTAGATATGTTAAAACTGATCAAAATGACAATATTAAAAATAACACACACAGGCACATCAATGATAACTGTTAATAAGCACATGTACAAAAAAAAATCCAGACTCTGCTACGCAGTACTCAAAGTACTGGTAGGAGCCTAACACTCCTCATCAACTAAGTATAACTTTAATCCAATTTTATAGCCCCTCAGAGGAAAGTACACTTTTATGAGTATATTCATTTTATGAGTATATTCAGTGTAACAGTAGATACTGAAGCAGGAAGTATGAATTTTTATGCATGGAAATTAGCCATAGGCAGAAGTACATCCTCCTCTGACTTCAGTAGCTTTTGGATGCCCCCAGAGTGGAGCTGGACTCCTCCCCTTAACCAGGATATCAGCTCAGTGCATATCCAAAAGGGGATGCAGCTTGCACCATTTTCTTTTTGCTCTTTTAGCAGGGGAAGTTACTGCAAAATGTATCCAGATTAGGAGACAAGTTTCCCAAGTGGAGTGACTGTCAATCAATAGAGGAAGATATATGGGAGCTTATGCTGCAGCCCTGATTCTTCCAGAGTTACAAGAAGCGTAATCACATAACTGTGCCATGTTCATTATGTATGGATTGACATTAAATGCTTTTAATTTGTCAGTTATTCCATTATGTTGAATAGTATTGGTTGACTTAACAAGGACAAAATTGAGTACTATCCATTGTCAGCCTTACATCAGCTGTAGCTGTTTTATGTCAGACAATGCTGTCACTATCTCTATTATTTACAGTGATGTTGATGTATACTGTGCATGGTTTACAGATGGAACAGATCACAAAGCTACGGACTGACATGAACAGTTAAGAGTTGAATGGGTGGCATATTCCCTAATATGTGCACTGGGAAGGAATGAAGACTATAACACTCCTGATATGAATGTCCTTATGTGAGTGAGCAGTCAAAATGAGAGCCCATCAGTTCATAGGTAGGCACCAGGCTATTGGCCCTAGGGCCTATATAAGCCTAGTCAAATGGTACCCTGGCTTTTGCCACCCAAGAAAATTATTTTCCTGTGCCCCTGTCAAGCAGAGCCACAGAAGTGATCCCCGGGGTGAATTTCCTATCTCCCATCCAATCATCAAGATTTTTCTTGAAGAGTGCTAATGAGGAGCTTTGTTTGATCCAGATATGTAGTTTGTTCCAGAGTATGGGAAGTTTCTGGGACAGGAATCTATCCCTCCAGCATGTTCTGTTTATTGTGGTGACAAGGTTTAGGTCCCTAAGAGCATGTAGCTCGGAGGGACTGAGATTTCTTTAACCTGGAGTTTTTTGAGATGGTCTGCGTAGGGCATCTGTTTGAGGCTGGTAATCCTTTTTGTGAGGTATTTCTGCGGCCTTTCCAGTTGTTGTAGATGTCTTGTGAGGTACATACCAAAAGAGGCGTTGTACTCTATAATGGGTCTAATGAGTGATGAGTAGAGGGGAACAATGACCTCTTTTTTCCTGGATGAGAAACCTTTTGTGATGAGGTGTGCCACGTAGAAGGATTTCCTGACTACTGTGGCGATGTGATTATCAAAGGAGAGATTACTGTCCACCTGCGTCCCAAGGTTTCTTATCACACCTTCAGTGTTAAGTATACTACTGCCTATGTGGTAGTTCATGGGTACAGAGTTTTTACCAAAAGGGATAACAATGCACTTTTTGGCATTGAGCTTGAGGACAGTTTGTGGTATCTCAGCTGAAAGCAAAGGTGCCAAGGCACTTAGTGAGTATGGAATGGGCTTCCCTACACCTTGCTGATAGCAAAATGCTACTGTGGTCTCTGTGCACAGACAGCAATTCATTTGTTTTTTCAAGGTCTCTCTTTTTTTGTGTTGGTGTGACCATAGAGTTGGTATATATAAGTCTGAGGTGTCTGGAGGGAGTGGCAAGCACATGGGGATGTAAAGCAACAAACACAACTGCATTTAATTCTTTCATTGGGTTGAATTCCAAACCACTTTTACTCAGTGAGTTGCTTCTGCACTGAGTTATAACACAAGTCATAGGAAAAGCAGAAGAATTTCACTGCTGCTTTGTCCAAATTACCTTTAGTCATTATGAATACAACCTATGACATTCTTTGAAAATAAGCCACAGATCTACTGAGACTAATCCTGTCCACAAAACACATTAAGTAAACAGTCATTTCACCCTCAAACTTTCCTGGTTCCCCCCATTCACACTGCCACACTATTGCCTGCTCAATCTTATACCCCCTTGCCTATTATACCTCTTCACATCTCTAAATGACACTCTCTATATCAGCCACATACCATCCCCTAGCTCATAAACTTGCTGATACATGGTCTCATGTTCACTTCCCCATAGCAGTAAGCTCACACAACTCTACCTTCATGCACCTATTTAAGGGAATAAATACACATAGACCTGAACTCGGTATCACGAATTCCAATTCTGTATTATAAAATTAAATATAAATCTACATTCTACTTCCATCTTTTTCATCATGAATTATATCAGTGCGGAGACATGCATCCAAATGCCAGTCCACAATAAAACACCCTGAGCTCTCCCAGTACACTCAATAAAACCTTCTCAGCTAACCTCCAACACCAATCAAATAATACAAGCCTTCACCTCTATAACATAAATATCTGCAGCATATAGAACACAGTACCAGAATTCCATGCTTGAATAAACCACCGTTCCCTGGATATTATAGTGATAACTGAAACCTGGTTAAAACAAAATATAAAGGATGAAGAAATTCTCCCACCAGGATATAAAACTCTTAGACTGACAGGAAAAGTAAAAAAAAAAGTGGTGGAGTAGTCATCATCTGCCTAAACACACTGGAGCTCTCTCTCTATTTCTCTAGCCTCACCCTCAACCATTAACACTGAGATGCTAATGTCCACACTTACACTTAACAACCATTAAAGCATATGTATAATTGGTATATACATATCCTCTGGGTATCAATATTATCATTGCTAAAGAGTTCTTTCCCTGGACTGCTTCAATGATTCTATACAAAATTATTATAACTGGAGATGTCAACACTAATTGGCAAACAATAACTGACATGTCAAGTATCACCATCTTTACCAATCTCATCTCCACACCCACCAGATTTAACAAAAATACAAAGACTAACTCCAGTGTCAATTGGATCCTGACCAACAACTCTCCAAATATTATATCAACTGGCTGCCTCCCTGACACCCTTAGTGATCAGTTGAACAGTTCCTACCTTTATCATCTATGATTGTCGAACATCATTATAACTAAATAAGAAGCCTAAATAATTTCCACAAAAATACTTTTATCTCTGCCCTAAAGTTGCTTAACTAGAAAACATTGCATAACATCTCCTCGGATGAAGCAGTTTCGCTATTGTGACACCCCATCAGTGGCCCAGTAATCAAGGGGCCTCAATCCTCACCACTGGCAACAGTGGGGGATGTACATTGGGAGGATAACAGGTACACACAAAGTATTTCCAGATGCAGCTCTATGCATCAAGTACAATTTCCCTTAAGAGCACACAGAGACCATAGTCAGTCCGGGGCTGAATTCTCCCTCTTTCACCAGATCCCCAATAAGACTCCCCATTGGCACAGCTATAGGGTCGAGATCTCAGCTGAGTAGCCAAGCCAAGACCTCCAGCACCCTTTCTGTCCAACCAGTGCTTCATGTCCCTGCCCAAGTAGCTGACACACACGCTCTTTGAGGTTTGATTTACACACACACACACACACACACACACACACACACACACACACACACACACACACACACACACACACACACGGGAAAGGCTGGCACAGGTTTACTATTTATTTTCCATTCTTCCCAGACTATAAGGTAATTGTCATTGCTACCAGCCACGTCCATATCAGCTACGTAAAGGCCCTTAACAAAGGGTTTCCAATCTTACTGTGTAATGTTACTATCAATACAAATGGTAGCTTGACCAAGAGCAAGGCTATTAGGAATGGCCCATACAGTGTCACCAAATAAATATGCAAGTACTCTCAGAACTTAAATATGTCTCACAATATCAGCCATAATGAAAGGTTTAACTATATTTAATAATAAATAATAAAAGAACAAGAAAATATGCAATATATATAATCACAGTAACATCAAGAGTTCAAAATCACAGGAAATATTTAAAACAACATTGCAGGACAGTCTCAAATAAATAAACAAAAACACCTAAACTATGCTTCAATATATTTCTGACTGAATCTAAGAGAATTACTGTACCCTAGTAACTTACTTACAGAGCAAGCAAGAAAAATGTGGTGAGTGGTTTTTCCAGCTGATGTTGTCAGGTCAAAAAAATTCAGAATACTCAGCATCTCTCAGTGAGTTCTTAAATTACTATCTCAGATATGACTGCTGGGATAGCTTGCAGGATGACATCACTTCTTGTCATCTGACTCTATCTCAGGTAAACCCCCCATTGATGCAGCTGGTAGTATTTAGTATCTACCTGTGAAAATACATAGACAGGGCTTTTCCTAGATCTAAGGCAGAATCTGGAAGTCATAAAACAGTAAAAAAAAACTTCTAAGACAACACAGTGAACCTCTAGTTCTAGACATTGTATCTGTTACTGCACTGAAACTGAAAGATAACATCCTTTTGTTACATGGCTATAAAGTAATTTAATTTCGGCTATTTTTCTGAAGTTGACCTCTGGTGTTCCAGTTTCCATTGTTAAAATATATACATCTAAACAGTTACAATAATGCAGGTACATTTTTGTTCTAATCCAGTAGGGTACACTGTGGTTACACATTTAAGCTCAGTACTTTGTAAAATACCTTTTCAACACACACTTCTGTACCAGCAGTTTGATATACACATAACATACAGTTCTAATACAGTTATAACACAAGCATCTTACATGAAGTATGTTGACATTCACAGATTGCACATAACCATTTACAAACTTCCAGACAGCTATGCTGGCAGTATCTCTTCATTGTCACACTTCTATAAAATCATGTTGATATTCACAAATGACATATAATTATTTACAAAATTCCAGATAGCTGGGCTGGCAGTATCTTCTTTCATGACAGCTATTTACACAACTTTCTTAAATGTTCTAAACTTAAATGCAACTGTTAGAACTAAGCAGATCAAAAGTATTCCAGCTCCATGGCTATCTAAGCAAACTAAAAAATGTAATGAAGCAAAGAGAAAACATCAAAGCATTTGTTAAAATTCCAAAACTGAACCTAACTTCCAGTCCTATAAGCACATCAGAAAAAAATGAAGCACAAAATAAACCATGATAAGAAAGCTTATTGCACAAATCTCTAAAATACAAATAAAAACAATTCCAAACTCTTTTGGTCCTCAGTCAGCTACTTCCTGCACTCTGGTCTTGTTACCCAACCCTCTCCACAAGCTCATAAATGAATGCAACACAATTCAACTTGTATTTCATATACACAGTTACCTCACTATTAAAAAAACTCTATCTCTACAATGCTATCACCATCTCCATCTCATTTAATAAATAGCTCCTTCTCCTTTTCTCCTGTTCCCACCTCCTCTATCAGGAGACTCCTCCTCCAACTAAAAGCTACCACTCAGGCTCCTGACAACTTACCTTCAAAATACATCAAAATAGCAGTAGATGCCATAGCATATTAAGTACTGATTCTAATTAATCAAGCCATAAAAGAAAACCACGTACCTGCTCTGCGGAAGAAATCATACATCCTGCTACTCATAAAGGCAGAAACTCAACTGACTTTCACGAATATTAACAAAGTTTTTTTATATAAATATACATTGGATAACTTCACCCATACATTCATACTGAGGCTGCTGTCCTAAGGGTTACTTCAGCTGATTACTGACACTGTGTTAGTTTAAGATGGTCACCGAGAAGTAACAAACTCACAGAACAAGCTGACTTTATTATAATAGGACATTTATGTATATCTACGATTTTTACTGTCAGCTGCCTACTACTAATATGCTCTGGTGGGTAAATCTGAGCCCTGCCTTATTACTTGGAGGATGTTGGTCATCTTTTAAAGAAGCAACTGCCACTTATTGTAAAGTACAGAACAATTATCCACATTCTGTAAAAACTAATAGCTGCCTCAAAGAAATTACTATGTACACGTTTGATTTTAATCTTAATACCTTAGTAAAGAACTTGCAGCCATACCAGAAGAAATAGATTTTCTTCACTGCTTCTAAACTATCACAGTCAGGAATTTCCATTACTAGCTCAAAAATATCTATCCACCCACTAGTGTGTGATCTCTTCACTGTCATTATTCTGCACTATAGCTAATGATACGTAACTATGTAAGGTTTCCACAATGAATAATCAAAGAAAATGTGCTGAAAATCTACCTTCTCAATCACAACTAATGACCTATGAAACACCCACAAAGATCAAGATAAGTATTTTTCCAGGAAGGCGAGATTGCAGGTAAACTTCATGTGAGGAACAAGTCCCTCATACCCCCTAACTATACAGACTAAATCCACAATTACAGAACAGTCGTGAAAGTAGAAACTCTCTAGCAAAGCACACAGTAGTTTCATATACATAGTGAAACCACAGTTCGCTGTACACAGGTATGGAACCTAAGAGGAAAATAAATCAGACCATTTGTCTTCAGGTAGTTAGAACACAAATGACTGTGCATCAAATACATTTAAAGAAACAATACATAAGCAATAAACAGCAGTATTTTTAAATAACATAAAGTGAAGAAACACAGAAACTAGGAGCAAAATTGCCCTAAAAGAACAATCCAGCTGAATTCATTTGTCTGTATTCTGTAAACTGCATACCATGTTTAGTCTGGTTGTTACCTTTTTTTTGTCACTGAAGTTCATATTTACCAAGTCATACAAGTCTTCAGCTCTTTCACTAAACGTCTCTCTGTAACCTCTGTCAGAAGTCTGGTACATAGGTTCATACATGAGAATACTATACCCATTAGTTTGCTGTGCCTCTGTCCAGCAGTGACACAGAGATGATTCCAGTGAGGAGGAGCTGAGCTTCTTTCGTCATCATTATGACATATGTTTGAGCCCCTTTTGGTTTTTTTGGTGACTTTTTTTTTCTCTTTCCAACTGCTGCAGGTGTCGGGTAAGGTACATTCTCTGATAAGTAAGAGTGGGAACAATGACCTCCTCTCCTGATCGGATGTGAAATCCCTTCATGGGTGGGCAATGTAGAAGGTCTTCTCCACCACTGCAATTGGCAATGTGAGTCAAAGAGGTTACTGTCAACCTTGGGTCCCCAGGTCCCCTGATAACTTCTTCCATGTTTAACGGATTACCACCTATGTGTAAATTAGGGTTACCTTGTTTTTTCCCAAAGGGTATGACTATACTTTTTTGGCATTTAGCTTAAAGGCCATGGCTCTGGTAACAGTTATCCATTTTCTATGAGACCTCTCTGGAGGATGCCTCTGTGTCTGATGGAGGTCAATGTGGTGCCCAGTTTGCAGTCATCTGCAAATTTTGTTATGTTTGCCTGCACTTCAAAAAATAAATGCCAAACAAGAGGGTGACCAGGTTCAAGAGAGGCAGGATCCTTGACAAAGCCAAAAAATTGGGTGGGATCCAGTGTCTGTAGGTCCCCAATGTCTTTATTTATGAGTTCCATTATGATCCATTGATGCTTAGATGCTGTTTTTCAGCTCTCACCTGGGCATCTGAGATGTTTGGGAGGCTATTTATAGGGTACTCTGGAGGGATGGATGGGGAGGGGGAGGGTTGAGAAATTTGCACTGAACTGCCGCTGCCTGAATGTATGTGTGTGTGTGTGATTTTTATCATTTTTTTGATTTAATTCTGAGCATATCTGAGTTTCATACCCAGGTTTCTAATTCTAGCTAAACATAGCTAAAGAAGGTCTTCTTGTGTGATGTCATTTTTTTCTCTTCTCAAAGTTGACCTTGGATGATTTTATTTTTATGAGTTTTTTTTAGTATTGATCAGAGATGAGATTTTTCCTTTTTAGGATTTTTTTCTGTCATGTAGGTAGTTTCTCTCTTGTTGTAGAGTTTTGTTTATGGCTGGGGTCCACGGTGGAAAGGGTCTTGATTTAGGGATTGCTTGATTTCCATACATTCCTAGGAGGTGCTCAGAGAAGGCATTTGTAAGGGTTTCAGCAGTCTTAAGTTGTGTTTGCTTTCTTTTACTGTTCTTCACTTGTGTCTTTTTGCTGGGGTGGGGGAGGGATGTGATCTCCAGATTGATTGATTTCTATGGTCTGATCTCACCAATGGTGGATATACTCCGTGGGATGTTTGTGATGATTGTTGATGATGATCAGGGTTCAGTATTTTCTCCTCTTTGTGGATGGTGTGACTTGTGTTCCAGTTTTTTTGAGAACTTTATGAACCCAGGAACCTTTGGGCTAGGGAGGGCTGTAATATGTTCCCAGGTCTATGTTTGGGTGGTTGAAGTTGAAATATATGATTATTTGGAGAGAGATTCATACTTCTCCAGTGTCTTCAGGAAGGCTGTGTGGGTTTCCTTCCTGAGTTTGAGAGTGGTCTGTAGCATGTTACAAACTGTAGGGCAGTTTTACCTATGGTTAATTGCACCTGGATGTTCTCCGATAACCATAGTGCTGGGGGTGCCTCAGGAGCCCTGAACCAGGTTTCAGTCACAGCACAGACATCGATGTTCTCCATACTGATTGAGTTTAGACTTCTGGCATTGAGCAGTATTACCGCTGATCATTTTGTCTCTGTATTGTGGCATCATTCTTGGTGAGGGTAGGAGAACTGTTGTGTATGTCTTATGTCTTGAGGTGGCAGTTGCTTTTGGTGTCTGCTTTGGAGGCCTCTGTAGTTTTGGTAGATTTTTGATGGTGCTGAGCTTTGAGATAGAGAATAGACTTAGCACAGGAACCAAGCCAAAGCCCAGAGATCAGCAAACTCTGAAGACTGGACTATTCTAGTTCAGTAAGGATTTATGTATTATTGACCTTTCTTTGTGTGAAGAAATTATGTTCCATATTAATCCTCACCTCTTCTCTTCTCTTTTGTTGACATGTTTGCCCTCTCATTCAGATGTGTACTGTGAACAGTGCCTCTTCCTTGCATTCTGTTTGTCTTTAAGACATCTGAATATTTTCATCATGTCTCCTCCAGACATCATCTCTTCAAGGATGCACACATTGGCTGTTGTACATACTTCAAAATTACTTTTTATTTGTGTAGTTCTTGGTAATCGATTAAAAAGAGTTAATATATGTATTTCAGATATGTGCAATGCAGAATCTAACTTAAGCATAAACACATCAGAGAAGTATGCTGACATGGAATGACCCTACTTTCCAATATGTTTTGACTATCATGGGATTACTTCCTTCTTAAACCCACTCTCCCCTGTATACCACAACAAAAAGTTGCTATTTGTGTGATGGAGTGAAGAGAACACTGCCTCCAATTGCAAAGAATAACAGAAAGTAATGTAATTAGATACTGCAATGACAGCATAGTGAACACACACAAACAAACACACAATATGACCAGTGTAGACTCAAATACCTACTTTCATTTTTTTTTAAACAGGCAATGAAATGAGTCAGATGATTAAAAATAAAAATGAATTAAACATTTGTATCACAAAAGTATTCAGACAAACAGCATTACATGGCTGTCCACAAAATGTAGTCTCAGGCTTGCTTTTCAATATTTGTGAAATACAGAGCAACCACATCTGCCTACTCTATACAAAACTGTAAGTAAAAGCATATAAGAAGTACTAAAAAGTACCACAGAAACTTTATCTTAGTCCATGTACACTAACACACATCCCTCCCTTCTGTCTTTTAATGTGCTTCCATTCTCCCTGTGGGGATATCCAGACAGCTAGGAGTTTCCTTAGAATAACTGCTGTAACAGAAATTTCCTGTTCCTTTTCTGCATTCTTAAGCATGATGTTAAGCACCTTCATGAAGTTTGAGCCCACTATAACAGTTTGCTTTGAGATTTAATTATTTCCTGCAAAGTTATTAGGTTTTGAATGCTTCTAAAAGTAATATTTGAATTGAGTTATGTATCAGTCTGGTTTGAGACCAGAGAAAGGGTTGGAGAAAAAACCACCATGGAATTCACTTGGTAATGCCATCATTAACTTTTGATATACAGCCAAGATTACAACCAGTGTTTCAGTTAATAGACAAGGAACCTTTAACTCTTACAGGAAGAGGTTTATTTGAATGTGAACATATTGCATTTACTTTGCACAAGTGATGCTGAATGGTTCAAGTACTGAACTCTGCAACAAGAGCAAGCTTTTCTTGTTTTGATATAGCTATGATTTGATCCCCTGCTCTGGTTCTGTGATTCTGTGAGGCATCCTACATCCCACTTCCAGACAAATTCTCTACAATTTCATTTGGGCACTATCCAAATATCCCCAGGAAGTCAGCTTCTTTGAAGATCTAACAGGTTTCTCAACAGAAGTCCTGTGCTGGCTTTAGTATTACAGTACGTATTTATGTAATATGCTGTCTGATGCAATGGTGTGAGAGAATATGTACAATGGTTTGTGTTTTTATACACTTTTACATGAACAAATAACTTGCACATCTAAGAGGATACACATTTGATACCAGGGCTCCTTATATCTACACCTGCCCTGCATTTCATTTTATTTATTTACTTTTCTGAAAGCAGAAGACAGGAGCTTTCTCAGAATGAACAACCCTAGAGTGATTTTAAAAACCTGTCTGCTACACTTGTGTATTGTTTTACAGTTGTTGTGAGTTATGGAGCAGCTAGGAACATTTTGCAGTATTTTAATTCTGCTAAGCAGATTTAAGCAGCAGTGAAGGCACCAAACTACCACTGGGAAACTAGCTGTGTGGACCTGGCAGGGTTTGGTTTGTTGTGCACAAATTTAAAACAAATTAAGATTGTTTATTTAGTAATTTGGCATAGTAATCATAACTGCAGGGCCCACTGACACTTTTCAGGGAGACCCAAGCAACAAACCTCCTGTTGTGAAATACAAATATACATATACTATGTAACTTAAACAGTACTAACATAATTTACTAAGACAGGATACTAAAAACTGTAACCTTAAAGAACTTAAAGCACAAAATTCTACTATGTATGCCAGCTAAAAGTTTAAGTAACACCAAACCACCGTCAAGAATGCCAGGATTGAAAGGAAGTCCTAAACTGAGACCTGAACAGCAAGGCATAATTATGGTCTGTTTTTTGAGAGAAACAAGATGAAACAAAAATACAGATCTTGTCACAAGAAATTTTTAGTTTTACACACTTTAAGAAGGTCATATCAAAAAAGTTACTTACCAAGCTCAAGTAATAGCACTACCAGTATTTGTAAAATGCTAATTAGCAACTCACAAGTGATACAGATGTAATGGTACTAAAGCATTTGTACATTTTGGTGTCTGAGGACAGAACTGGGGTTTTCACCACTTGAACTTCTGGTGGTGTAACCAGAAGGCTATCCCCAGACACACAAGTATTAGTTGAGGATGCATGAAGCAAGAAAGCCGAAAGGTAGCAGTTAAATGTAGAGGTACCAATGGGGCCAGAGTCTGTGTGCAATGCAAGCAGGATGAACAAGCAGAATAGAACCATCCTCACAATGATGAGTTGTGCTGGATGAAAAAGATTGTATACTACAGGAGATTTGATGGCCAAGCTGGTTGGACTTAAATAAAATAGATAAATAAAAAATTGGTAATCATTTGAAATGTCAGGACCTACAAGAGCGAGTCCTTAAATATGATGACTGAATGGCCGAAAGACTGGATTTACGTAAACTAAATCCAAGATGCCATTTCTCTGAATATTCTCTTTCCTCTGGGGTATGGCAATTTCGGAGTTAGTATATATAAGTACAGGCCCCCCCTACATGGGGGGCAGCCTCCCTGCAAAAAAAAAAGTATTAAGGAGAAGAGCAATTTTCGAGATTAGTTCTTCTCTTGTGTTTTTGGTCCTTTTTTTGACTTGTCTGCACTTGACATTTTGAGTGCCAGCATTTCAATAGGGAGCCTAAAAGAATCTGCCTTCATTGTGCAATTTCACCCAAAACAGCGGTGAATAGTTTACTTCTGTTGCTGCAGCCCATGCAGGTACATACTGACGTGTATCTTTAACTGCGAGTCTATATCACATTGTCAAACTTGTATAAGTTTGAATGATGTAATATTGAACCCAAAAGTCTGAAAAGCAAAAACAGCGAAGCCACGGCACATCGATTTTTTTCCCATGGAAAAAAAATCGGTGGGCCATTTTTGGGGCTTTGCTATTTCCTCTACTGTGGTGATCTCAGAGTTCTTATATTTAAGTGGGGGTGTGTGGGGGTGAAGCCCCCCACTTTAGTTTTAGTTTAAGGGTTTTTTTTTTTTTTTTTGTTAGGGAACAGCAATTGTTTTCCCTGGGAAAAAAAAAATCGCTGTTCTGTGTGTTCGTTATTCTGCAGTTTCAGACTTTTGGGTTCGATATTACATCGTTCGAACTTATACAAGTTCGACAATGCGATATAGACCCTTTAAGTGCAAGGCAAAGCCATTTATACCAACAGAAGAAAATAAGAAGTTATGTACTCACCATAACGTTCCATCTGAGTAGGTAAACTTCATTTGTCTGCAACCTTTGGGAATCGGATCCAACCTCGGATCCGAGCAGGCAGTTTTCAACAGCTTTAGATCTGAGCTCCAAGCTCCTCCCCCTACCCATAATCCCCTGCTAACCTTGACTGACCTCACATCAAGTTTGCCCAACAGCAGAAGCTGCTAACAATGATTAATCCCAAGATAAGTGGGTAAAACCCATGGACCTGAGTATGAGAACATTTGCAAGTGAGGGGGCAGGAGGGAGGGACGGTTGCAGACAAATGAAGTTTACCTACTCAGATGGAACGTTATGGTGAGTACATAACTTCTTAATCTGAAGTAGTTAACTTCATTTATGCAGCAACCTTTGGGACAGAGTCCCCAGCTACCTGAATCTTGGGCGTCCTTCATGGAAGGATGTTCCGGAGCACTGCAGAGCCAAAGGATGCTCTCCCTCTGGAGATAATGTCCAATTTGTAGTGATTGATAAAAGTATGAGATGAAGCCCAAGTGGCTGCCGAGCAAATATCATCAAAAGAAACTCTAGCTCTAAAAGCCGCAGAGGTAGACATGGATCTAGTAGAGTGGGCATGGACTCCCTGAGGTGTAGGCCTGCCCGAACTTTCGTATGCTAAAAGGATACACTGTGAAATCCATCTAGAGAGTGTGACTTTAGACACAGATTTACCCAAGTTAAATTTGGCAAAGGAGATGAACAACTGGTCGGATTTCTTATAACCAGATGTCCTGTGGATGTAGAAGCGAAGTTGTCTATGTACATCCAATGAGTGTAATTTGTATTCCCCTTTGTTATGGTAGTTAGGAAAAAAGACCGGCAAGCTGATGGACTGGTTAATATTTGACTCAGAGGCAGCCTTGGGAAGAAAGGAGGGATTGGTCCTGAGGTAAACTCTATCCTTGTGAAAGGTCAAGTATGGGGGTTTTACACAGAGGGCCTGTAATTCAGAGACCCTTCGAGCTGAGGTGATGGCGACAAGAAAAGCTGTTTTCCATGACAATAATTTAAGATCTATGGAAGCTGCAGGCTCAAACGGGGGGAGCTGTCAAGGCCTGAAGCACCAGTGTTAAATCTCAAGGAAGGACTACATCCTTTACTGGGGGTCTGAGCAGAAAGGTGCCCTTCAAAAAGGTCTTACACAATTTTGTGGTGATCAAAGGGCCCAATTCGTTTTCAACATGGTAATGAGAGATAGCTGCTAGTTGGACCTTGACTGTGGAGGAACTAGCCTCCTTATGAAACAGTCCTGACAGAAAGTTTAATACAGCGGGCAAAGGAGCTGTAAAAGGATCCAAATTTTTGCATTCCGCCCAAATGGAGAAACGTTTCCATTTGCTGCTATAGATCTTTCTAGTAGAAGGCTTGTGCGCTGCTACTAGAATGGTTTTAACTGGGAAAGAGATACCGGGAGTCCTAGCTATGAGTGGAACTGGAGCAGCCAAGCTGTGAGCTTGAGATTGTCCAGGTTCGGGACTGGGAGATCTAGGGGGTGGGATATTAGATCCGGACGGGGATCCAGAATCCAAGGAGGATTCACCAGATGAGACCAAAGGTAAGGGAACCAGGTTTGACGAGGCCAAAATGGGGCAATGAGGATAATCCTGCTCCCCAACTGACTGGCTTTCTGCAGAAACTTCAGCATCAGAGAAAGAGGAGGGTAAGCATAAAGAAGACTGGGAGGCCAAGCATGCACCAGAGCGTCTCTCGGGGGTTCCCCGGAGGGGGAAATGAGAGTGAAGTAGTCGTAACATTTTGTGT
Organism: Protopterus annectens; assembly: GCF_019279795.1. NCBI lineage: Eukaryota > Metazoa > Chordata > Ceratodontiformes > Protopteridae > Protopterus > Protopterus annectens. The sequence goes on along the minus strand of NC_056746.1, from coordinate 365,241,334 downwards.
TCGAGGGAGAGGCAAAGAGATCGCAACAGGGTTGTCCCCATTTGGCGAAGATCCGATTTGCTATCTCGGGATTCAGAGACCACTCGTATGGTAACAGGATGGTGCGACTTAGTTTGTCCGCTAGAATGTTGGACCGTCCCGGAATGTGCATTGCTATGAGAAAGTGGTTGGTGGAGATCGCCCATTCCCACACCCTCATGGCCTCTCGACAGAGTGGGTAAGACCTGGTTCCCCCCTGTTTGTTGATGTACCAGACAACTGACATGTTGTCCGTCTGAATTGCAATTGTTCCTACAGGAAGAAGGTCCTGAAGTGCTTGCAACGCTAACAGCACTGCCCACATCTCTAGGACGTTGATAAGCAGTGAGGTCTCTGTGAGGTCCCACGTGCCTTGAACTGTCCTGCCCGAACAATGCCCCCCCCCCACCCGAGGTGGGAGGCGTCCGTGGTCACCGTGGCTAGTGGAGGGGTTGTAGAAAAGGGGCATCCTTGCTGGAGGTCCGGAGATTGGAACCACCATAGGAGGGCCCTCTTGCAGGCCCTGCTGAGGGGAACGGGATGGCTCAGAGGATAGTGAAGAAAGGACCACTGGACCTGGAGGGTCCATTGTAAGACCCTCATGTTCAAACGTGCCATTGGCAATAGGATGATTGCTGCCACCATTGAGCCAAGAGCCCTCAGGACCAATTCCGCCGGGGGAGCTGGAGATTGCAAAATGGCCTGCACATGTAGTCTCAGGGATAGTAGTCGGTCTGTGGTTAAGAAAACTAGGAGCTTGTTTGTGTCCAATCTGGCCCCTATGAAGTCTATAGTCTGAGTCGGAGTAAGATACGACTTCTCTATGTTGATAGTGATCCCCAGCTGGGGAGCTAAATGAAGAAAGTAGTTTCTGGCTGCACAGAGTAGATGCCTTGTTGGGGCGGTCAGGAGCCAGTCGTCCAGGTACGGGAAGACCTGAATTCCCTGGAGCCTCAGGTGGGCCGCTATCACTGCTAACACTTTGGTGAACACCCTGGGGGCTGTGGTGAGACCAAAGGAGAGGACCCTGAATTGGAAATGACTGGCTCCCAGCCGGAAGCGGAGGAACCTCCTGGATCGCCTGTCCATCAGAATGTGGTAGTATGCATCCTTGAGGTCTATAGAGCACATCCAATCATTCTCCTGCAAAAGGGGGAGGATGGATTGAAGAGTGACCATGCGGAACTTCTCTTTGGTTACTGACAGGTTCAGGGAAGAGAGGTCGAGGATCGGTCTCAAGTCCCCTGTCTTTTTTGGCACCAAGAAGAACCTGGAGTAAAACTCGGACCCGCACTGGTCTGTGGGGATGTGTTGGATGGCTCTTTTTTCCAGCAAGTGTTGGATTTCCATTGCTGCGGCCTCCCTCTGATCGGGTGGGACATCGGGGAGGTATCTGGGGCTGTGTGGGTAACGAGAAAAGGGAATTTGGTATCCTCTGGATATGATGCGAAGCACCCAGTGGTCTGTCATGATGGACTCCCAAGCTGCTGGGTGCCTCGAGAAATGCCCCCTGACTGCCTCCAGAGTGGAGCAGTCGGGTAACCCCTCAGGGGTGTTGCATGGGTTGGTCCGAGAAGGGTTCTCTGGATCCAAAGTTCCGCGGGTCCCCTCTGCCTCTAGGGCGGCATCCACCCTGCCCTCCTCCGCTGCAGAAGGGCTGGGAGTCCGGAGCGGGATGGGACTGTTGCGACTTCTGGAACCACATCTTCTTCTGCCCCTTTTGGTTCTCAGAAAAGGACCTCTGGGGAGCAGAGAAGCGTACTCCGATGGCAGACAACGTCTTCCCGTCCTTTTTGCTCTGGACCAAGGTATCTCACACGGTTTTGCCGAAGAGGGCAGAACCATCAAAAGGGGCATTAGCGAGCGACGCCTTAAAGGGTTCCGCGAAATCACAGTGCAGGAGCCAGGCCTGACGTCTCATAACAAGGCCCGTTCCGCCAGCTCTAGCGGCTCCATCCATGGCATGAGACAAAAGCCGCATAGAGGTGTTGGATATAGATCGTAGAGTGGCCATCTGGGTGGAGTGCAATTGTTTGTCCTCCGCTGACATGGACTCGGGAGGAGATGCAGCATACTCTTTGATAAGGTCCCGCTGCAGTCAAAGCACATGTGCCATGTAGTTCAGCGACCTCACAGAGAAGGTAGCCGAACTAAACACCCGCTTCCCTAGGCGGTCCATCGACCGAGACTCCTTGCTCGGGGGATGAACCGAGGGACTCTCCTGAGCAAGTTCCCTCTTGGTGGCCGCCGCCAACATGGCATCTACAGGGGGACCCTTACTCCAGTGGGACTTGTCAGAGGGTGGGCTAAGGATCTTGTCCGGGTGCTTGGGGACTGGCTCCACAGTGTCCAGCTCCTTCCACGCCCTGGTAGTGATCAAGTCTACCAGGGGGTTGGCCGGAGGGGACACCCAAGAGGTAGACGGGCCTGCTTCAAACGCCTCCAGGAACATGGATTCGTCCGAGGTAGGCTTTGGGGCAGACCACCCCCCCTTTATTCTGAGCATCTCCATGATGTCACCAAATGAGACATCTTCGGGGGGTTGATCTTGGGGAGCCTTTCCCTTCCTCCAAATCCGTGTCCTCAGTCAAGGACTCGGGGGAGTCAAGGTGCCTCCTCTTGCACCTTCGCTGGTGAGGAACCTCCTTGGGGGGGCTGTCCGAGAAGGTCTCACCAGCAACGTCTTGTTCCAATGGAACTACCTGGGATGTCAAAGCAGGCTGTCCCTGGGGCCGGGTGATGAAAGTCGGGCCCAACTGAGGAGGAGTGCAGGGTGGAGCCGTGGCAAGGGTCGGGGGCCTGGAATCCCTTGGCAGGACCCTCTCCACCACGTTGAATGCCGAGGGAGAGCTGCTCTCTCTAGGATCTGAAAGCAGACTATCCCTCGGATCTGACAGACAGATCGGGGCCGGCGCTGAAGTGATCGGATCCGACGGACCAGTATGCTCCGACCCAGACGGAGCCGAAGGCATGTTGATACCGCCAGATCCGAAGCTCAGCCCTCGGCTCCGAGAGCTCGGATCTGAAGAAAATGGACCCAACAGACTTGAGGGAAGTGTCGGCGCCGAAGTATCCGAGACTATCGGCAACGACACACCCCCGGCTCCAAGGCTGCCCGGCTCCGAAGACTCTGAACCCGGGAAACAGGACAGAGAAGGAGCTATCGGGGCAAAGAAGGGGGTCGAGCCCCCCCCTGGAGGGGGGGGGGGAGGCAGGAGCACTCCCATCTGCAGTTGGGCCTGGAGGAATCTTCTCATCATCTGGTCCAAATCTGCATCCATGAGACTTCTAATGGATCTCGACGAGGCCACCGAGGTGGGGTGGGAGTGTCGCCTCGATGACCTCGAAGGAGATCGGGTCTCCTCCTCCTCAGGACCCGGTGAAAAGCATGGGGACCGGATCTGAGAAGGAGGAGACCCTGAAGACCTGGAGGGAGAAGACTGCTTAGCCGGGGGGGCCAAAGCGGAGGCCTCGGCCCGCCGCTTGTGGTGCTTCTCCCTCCTCCTTTCTTTCCTGGCCTCCCTCTCCTCCAGGCCTAAGGCGGGAGGTTGAATCCTGGCCAGGGGGAGGAAGCAGGAGTGGCAGCCGCAGCGGGAGCCACGGGAGGACCGGAGGTAGAAGCCGAGTCCGGGGGCAGAAGACCCGCCAGAATTAGCACTGGGGTTGAACTCTGCCCAAATGGTACAACCAGAGGACAGGTGTTCAACCCCAAGGCACAAGACACACCGAGTGTGGCCTTCCGCTGGGGACAGCTTATGGCCACACTCGGTGCACTTAGAAAACATTATCTTTGGGGCCTCAGACATACCTAAAGAAAGTAACTCACACACACTAGGCCCCAAGCACACACACACAACCCTGACGGAACCACAAGGAAGGGGGAGGTTAAATAGAAATAAAATAATTTAAACTAAGAGAGCTTTTACACAGAAAAGGGAAGCTAAACACACTCTCACACCAAAGGTTAAAGAAAAATGTTATAAAAGTAAAATTTTTCTCACAAAGAGAACGAAAATGCCTGGAAACTCTGGATCAAGCTGCTGAACTAAACCGTGGCAAACAAGATCTGAGGTCAGTCAGGGTTGGCAGGGGATTATGGGTAGGGGGAGGAGCTTGGAGCTCGGATCTAAAGCTGTTGAAAACTGCCGGCTCGGATCCAAGGTCGGATCCAATTCCTAAAGGTTGCTGCACAAATGAAGTTAACTACTTCAGATCAAAAGTTTTAAAATGCTGGATGTGCCATAAAACAATGCTATATTTCTAAAACTACCACACAACACTGTAAGTTAAGTTTGCATTTGTCAGATGCCATTTAATGCAATGGACTGAATTAGGCATTAAAAAGGATCTAGCAATAATTGCGCATAAGCAACATGAATGCACTTTATACATTGCCAACACATATTAGGAAACATGCTAAAAAGAAAGCTGCAGTCTGCTTGCAATAACTTTATATAGTTAAAAAGTTTACAGACGTCTCAGCTGCTGTTTGCTGAGCCTGCTGTCCTCTTTAGGTAGCTATGGACACAGAAGATTTAACATGGGTCTTTAACAATTAATATTGGACTGGCACCAGTTTAACTTCTAGCATGTATACTAGGTTACCATCTCCATAGTCTCTTGTCAGATGATAGGCATTTTGGTATTAATAGTTACAGGAAATAACAATGCTCACATCTGCAGAATCAGTCTGAGACAAACTGCTGTCAGCTTTGATGGTTAGCATGAACTTTCCCTAAACAGCACACTAACAGACTCTACTGTGTCATTGTTGTACAGTATGTCCAATGTGTCTCACTAGAACTTGAAAAATGGACTTTTAAGCACAGTACTGTGGACATTTTGTTATTAAAGATTGTATATCTTGATCTTTTCTCCCTGAGTTCTCACTGTACATGGATTTTGCACTGCTGGACTTCTCAGTCAACAAACAAGAACAAATCAACAGATTTGGTAAAATAATCTAATCTACATGTACAGAATAGCACTCACATTGCTGGAACAAACATGAGGGTCTGATACAAATAAAGGCAAGGAAGAGGGGTACACCCATAGGACCCTTGCAGGTAACAAATCACAAGGCACTGATAGGGTTTGGAATCTCAGTCTACCAATAAAAGGCAAGCCTCTGAGAACTTGCAAACACTTCTGCTGCCCAGTCCTATGGCAGAAACTGTTTTGCAGACTTTGCACTGGCACATTCATTTTTCCTAGTTGAGTCGTAATAAATGTCCACATGGCATAATCCCAGGGACGCCACACCTAAATAGCACCAGAATGATATGCATGCCACATGTGCCTTATACCAAACAATACATAACTGTAGTATCAGGAAATGATGTAGAAGTGAAACATAAAGAGCAAAATAGAGCACTGTGATGGGTCCTTATACACACACACACACACACACACACACACACACACACACACACACACACACACACACACACACGGGACAGTGACTATTTATTTATAGAAATAGAATAACTTCATGCCTTGCTCATTCTAAAACAAGTTTTTTCTTACAGTGCCCAGCACATCCTTTTAACTACTCCAGAAATTTGTCAACAAAATATGAAACCACTGGTTGTTGCTTTCAACTAAAGTAATGTTACATAAAAAAAATTGTGAGGGACAAACTTGCAGGTTTTACAAGTGTCTGAAAAGCTTGTGAAGACTGCATCTTGTTGGGTAAATCCTCTGTTTACATTTGCATCTCACTGTTTTGCGATCAGATTTCAGAATGAACTGAAAATAGCAAATCTATAAATTATGTGTAATTTAAAACTTGCCACACTTCCAGTCTGGCACAAGTTTGTAACTTGAAATAACCAGTCTCCATGTTGCTGCTGTATGCAAATTTTGTTTGTATTTCTTTGTCCCATGCCTTGATTTTTGAGATGAAAGTGCAGCTGGCACTATAAGGATTCAGCCAGTATGCTAGACAAGTGTCTTCTGGGCACTGCTTGAAAGACATAACTTATTGTCCCAATCACCTTAACACAACATATTCTGCTCACTAATTTACAGATCCACCCTTAAACGGAAATATGGAGTTGTGTGTGTGTGCGTGTGTGTGTGTGTGTGTGTGTGTGTGTGTGTGTGTGTGTTATATATATATATATATATATATATATACATACATACATATATGTATATATATATATATATATATATATATATATATATATTTTTTATATGGGTTCCATACACTAGATATTCGAAATAGTGCATGGAATGCTCACTGCAGCGAAAGTGCACTTACTCGATGTTCAGTACAACGAACGGGTGTTGTACTGAACTTCCGTGCAGTACTCATGGACCTTAGGGTTAGGGCACGGGTCATAATAAGGGGATAGCCCTATGGGCTATCCCCTTACCATGACCCGTGCCCTAACCCTAAGGGCCATGACGACTGCAGCGCAGTGAAGGACATAACAATGTCCTCCACTAAGGTGCGATAGTCACGAACTTTAGGGTTAGGGCATGGGTTAGCGTAAGGGGATAGCTTTACTAACTATTCCCTTACCCTAACCCGTGCCCTAACCCTAAGGTCCGTGACTATCGCACCATAGTGGAGGCCATAGCTTGTTTTTTATGCCCTCCACTATGCTGCAGTGTTTTCGGTGAAGTGCACTTACGCAAAAGTTCACTTTCGTTAAAGTGAACTGTCGCAGAAGTGAGGCTTCCTATTACAAGTTTGAAGTAGTGAACTTTCATTTTTGTAATAGGAATCCATATACATATACATATATATATATATATATATATATATATATATATATATATATATATGACTTACCTTTAGCTGATTGACTAACACATATGTAGACATCCTAAAGGTAAACCAGTGTACATCGAAAAACAAAACTTTTAGACTACCTAATGAACATTCAACTTTAAAAGACTGTTTGCCCTCCCCTGCACCACCCATGTGGGGTCGATTAAAAAGATGTCGACCAAACAAACAGAACCCATATATACTCACACATTTCCATGCATGGCATGCAGATATACGCCACTGCACTGAATCCTCCACAGAACATCTGGAAACAAGTCTAAGAGCTTGGATACAATACAGCTTGTAAGTGTCATTGCTGCACTCACAGGATACCAGGCTGCAACATCATCAGCTGCGGTAAAATGATTTACATATACAGCTCTGTTTTTTAAATGCAGTGAAGGTGAATTTTCAAGAGTGCACCTTCTTTATCTCAATATACAAGCATAAAAGGTGGGATTCATTAATATGTCCCTTCAAAGATATTTACAGTGTTACTACAAAATTAGGACAAGTGGAATAATTTTTTAAAGTGATATATCATGCTCATCTAAATGGAAAAGCAGACACAGTCACACAAAATGCTGAATATGTGTATTTACAAAATAAGAAATGATAATATTATAAGAACACATTGGAAACTGCAGCATTTTTTTTATTCTTTGTGAAAATTGTAATGTATGCTTCATGAACTCTTTTGCCTTATTATTACATTTATTATCTTTACTAATCAGGTAAATACAATCAACAACACACTCTTGTTATGCACATCATTAGTTATATCATCACTATATAACAGTAACTCATATGCACACGTAAAATGTATTAAGTAGGATCATAGCTTCAGACTTCCTAGCTACAAAACATGACACTAAGTCTCACAATGTGGAGCAAGTAGACAAAATGAGAGTGATAGGGGAATTCCATCACAAGAGGTGGCTCAACAGGTATCACATTCACCTCTTGTGCAGGATGACCAGAAGACTGTGGGTTCTTTTCCTACTCCAGGTAATTGCATTGCTGACACTGCAGTGCAGCACTATGGGTTGCTGCACTCCTGATTTTTCCATCCTTTGGATGAGATGCTGAGTTGGTGGTAGGTCAAGTGGATGTAAAAGATCCTCTGGTACCTATAGAAAAGAGTAAAGGAAGTGCCCTGGACCAATTTCCCCAGTAGTATAAATGCCACCTATCATGAAAACCCATAGAAATAATGGACTCCTATATATAAAATCAAACAATTTTTAAATAGCAATGTTAAAAAACAACAACACAAAAATAGCATTTGTATATCCCCTACCTTCCCTAGTTTACATGCTGCTCCCATCTTCACCAATCTTCAGTGATCTCCAGCAAAATTCCAACTCATACTCACTATCTTCTCATCTACCTCAACTTCTCTACAACTTTCTTTTCTGGATATTACCTAAAAATATGTACAATGCTCACATTTTCACACCTATTATCTGCTTGCTACTCTTATTACCTCCTCTCTGCTTTCTACTCATATTTGCCACATCTCCTCCCTCTTATTTCTCCTACCCACAAATGTAAAATTGTAAACTGACCTTTTAAACTTCATTGTATGTGTCAGTCTGTCTTGATTTAATATGTAATAAATATGTATTTTCTGATTGCAGATTTTCTTTAGTACGACTGCCTCTCAATTGTTGGACAGTCATATTGTAACTATAAGCTTTACATGTTTCTCTCTATTGTATAAAATTGCTTATTTTGTAACTGGAGATTTTCTCCTCAGACCTCCACTGAAAAGGGACTGTCACAGTCCATTTGAACTATACCTGCAAAGAAAAACAATAAATAAAAAAAAAATAAAATAAATGAACAAATAAATAAAGACATAAATAAATAAATATGTTTAAGACAGTTATGTTGAAACAGGCAAGCTCATCATTAATGACAAAGTATTCTAGAGAAGGCAGAGGAAACTGTCTTTAATTTAACAGGAAAAAATTGTTGCTAGAACATGAAAACTAAGAGGTTGTAAAGTGGGTTATGTACTTTGGGATTTCGTGACATCTGAAATTATGGGGCAGAAACCAATTCAATCGGGAATAAGGATGGCAGCGATGACTTAGTTTTGGTACGGCCATGGAATGTGACACTATTGTAGGTTATTTATCATTAGTTAAGAATGGAATGGATTGTTAAAGACTGGCATACTTCACCTGGGTGAGGACAGGTTGGATTCTGTGGCTATGGCAAGTCTGGCATTTGATGTTCTACATGCGGTTCTTAGCTTAAAACTGGTAGAGTTCATTTGTATGCAGCTGTCATAATAAGGGAGCATTCTTTTAATTCCTGTGTACTTGAAGGGATTGAAACACTAAAGATGGCTGTTGACAGGCTGCACCACATCTGAATTACGATCTTAAATGACTGAATAAAACATGCCACTCTGGTGAGTGGAATTCATCGGTATTCTCCCTTTAAACTCCTTACAGGAGAGGCAATGAAGAATTACAAAGTGGACAAGGTCAGTATGACTAATGAACCAATATCACTCAATATCAAACTGAAAAAAGCAACACCAAGGACTTCTTATTCAGATAACTTTTGCTTTTTGTACCAGTAGCAGTACCCCTAAAAGGGTCACTCAGCCTCTCCCAGTCATATCACATTAAATGAAAACTACACTGACACAAATAAACATAGCTGCAGAAACAGCCTGCTGTATAAAACTAGACTTTATTTGCAGAATCCAAATTTAATTTTCTAAGATAATCTTTGTTTATAATAAACACAGAAGTTAGGGGAAGCCAGTGTGAGTACCCTGTTTAGTTTCTGTCATTCACTTTATGCTAAAGAGTTGCTGGCATTTCAGTTTTCTGGTTAACTTACCTTACAGCTTTATTCTTTTTTATTATCCATCTTTTTGTGAATAACCACCCCAACTGATGGATATACAGGAAAATGATCCAGGACATGTTTCACACAGAGAGAGAAGATGATCACCTTGCAAGTATTGGTTGAAAGTACAAATCTATATTGTGTTGTGGACAAACTTTCAAATATTTCTAATTTACTGCTGTGTACACAGATTGTGTCTGTGTTTTCTTTCATGTTTTTGAATTCATTATTATGGTATAATGGTTATTATTCAGGCATTCTGATTCATACAATGTCAGCTGTAAATCTAGCGACCATAGGCTTTATTTTGAGATCTACAAATTTTCCATCTGCTCCCTTAACTTAAACACCTGTCCCAGCGATAAGATACTGTGTGAGAAAGTGGTTACAAGTATACTTACAGGGCAGCACATCTATACAGATTAAAGTATAACAGCCTGAGACTATTCCTATGATGGGATGCACTTCTAGGTCCTACAGCAGCATGACTCGAACGCAGAAAGAAGAGGCCATAAAGGCCATAAAGATAAGCATAAAGGTTTTAAGAGTGATTGTCCTACCAAGGTTTTTAGTCATTTCCTGTCCCACTGGAATACACTGAAATGGACAATGATGTGGTGACATGGTCTATGAACTAAAAATAAGGCATGTACTCTGAGCAGATATATGTGGAAATAATGATACTTCAGAAGCTGGAAAGTTAAAGTAAATTTTTCGCTTCAGAGAAAACAGACACATATGTGTTAAATAAGCAAAACATTCTGGCCAACATCAAGCAGAGATCTATACCTTACCTATAAATGGAAAATGTGAAATACAGATCTTTGAAGACTAGAATTTTCATTGGGGAATACCCAAAAATCAGTCTTATGAAACCTAAGGCAACTTAACTACCACTGTTTTCTTCCAGGTTGACAGAACACAAGTCCATCTAACTGGTTAATCAGTATTATGTATGTATTGTCCATATCTTCTTTGCTGTTGGCAATATCCTTACAGCCAAACAGAGTTCACCTTAGTTGAATTTGGTTGCTTCAAAATGGTCAAGACATGCCTAGATGCCTCTTGTTTTGCAGATGATATTTCTTTCTTCTGTTCATTTACTTATGTTCTAGGCCTTATTGAATCAACAGGCTGGCAAAATACTTCATCCCAATCTGAAGTCCCTAAAATTTACATGGATAATTTCTGTTTCTTTCCTGACAAAATTACTTTTCAGTCAACATTTTAAATGTCTCAAAAAAGTTTAAGAAAGTCTGCCAAAGGAAAGTCACATCCACATGAAAGCATTTTTCAGTCTGAGTGGACAAACGAGGATACACAAAATGAATGTTTTGTGCCCTTGGGACCCAGTATTCTATAAATCTTCTACATCCAAAAGGTGCTTCTTCATGAAATGCCAGATCGCCTAGAAAAAAAAACATGGAAGGAGGCAGTTGTATAAGTAACACAACACAAGATAAGGTCCAAGTAATTTCCATTTTTGAGTATCCTTCTCTCCACCACGAGATAAGTTGATACCAGGAAATTATGTCAACTACATCTGTCAGTGGAAGCAAATATCAATGAGTAGTTGCTCAAAATTTTCCACTAATTTGTTCAAACTGACCATATAGAAATAAAACAAAATCACTTCTAACTTATGCAAAGCAGATCTCCTGATATCAAATTTTAAAATAAACCAATGTAAAAACCTAGGCATCATCTCAATTTACATCCCAGCAAAACAATAATACAGCAATACCACATTCAGCTAAACCTACTCCCCTCTTCTCTCACCTCCTCTCATAACACAATTGACACCAACAGGCACTACACCACTCCCTTTTCACCCTCACTCTTCTCATGTACCAAATTCAATCTCACCAGAATTAAACTGTCTCCAAAATTCCCCTCATTCCACAGAATTAAACAGAAATTTCACTCACCCTACCCCTATACATCACTTCTCTTCCTCCCACTAAACATCCTTCCCCTATCAGGTGACATTCACCCAAACCCTGGTCCACACTTTAATTCATGAAGCCCTACCTATACCTCACAAACACTTCAGCAGGTACCTAAACCTAGTCTCAAACATCTCTCCTTCTATTCAATCAACAATGATAGCATTCTTAACAAGATAACTGGATTCCACATCTGGATAGCCCAGTACTCCCCCAACATAGTTAGTCTTTCTGAAACATGTCTCAAACCACATAATGTAGACAAAGAATCCCCCCCACCAGTTACAACATTCTATGCCTTGACAGAACGCACAAAACAATGCGGAGGTACTGCCATTATGTTCTCTCACCTCCTATCCATATCTCCCCCAATTAATCCTCCCCCTCCTTTCACCCAGCTGAACTCAATATTGCCAACTGCAAACTAAGCAATCATAAAACTATAACCATAGTCGCCATCTGTATACCCCTTGGAGAGAACATACCCCTATTAGAACAAATCCTACAGTGGATGTCTGACAATATATATAATGAAACAATAATGCTAGGTGACGTTAACATCAATTGGCTCACCCTCATCTCTAACTCTCCCACCACCAGCATAAATCTAAACGGATACACCCAACTAATCTCTTCACCCACTTTTCTTCATAAACCCACATACACCTGCTCTATCTTGGATTGGATACTTGTTTCTAAGCCTGACCTCTGTCATCAAACTGAATCCCTACTGGACTCAGTTAGTGACCACTCCCCTATGTGTGTCCGAAGATTCTCCCCCCATCTCTCAAGACCTCATAAATTTAAAGAGTGCCGAATACTAATCAACTTCAACCCGGACACATTCAGTAATTCTCTCTCTCTGCTATTGACTGGCCTTTCCTCTCTTCCCTACTTCTAGATGAAGCTGTCCTTCAATCAAACTCCATCTTCATAAACATTATGAACTCCCTTGCCCCTCCCAGAACTGTCAAAGTCAAATAGCGGTGTTCCCACTGGCTCTCCAACTCTACTTGGTCTCTTATCCATAACAGAGATTGCACCTGGAAACTCTGGACTAAGACCAAATCTCCACACACTACCAACAATATAGGGAACTCTGAAATTTAATCAAAAAACACAAACTCTGACAAAAAGAACTGCTACCTCTCACTCCAAGATACTGAACCTAGAAACCCTAAAACATTTTGGAATACTGTCAACAAAATTCCCCACCCAGGATATCCTTCAACTCCCAACCCCTTGAAAATACTTCAGTTTTCAATTCATACTTCATAGATACCATCAGCAAACTTATGCAAACTGTCCACCCAACCAGCCCCACACCCCCTACCACCCCGACTGCAAAACAGTCCTTTCTCACTAAAACCCATTCCAACCAGCTACATCAAAAAACTTATCAAACTTAAACCATGTTCCCCTTCAGCTGACAACCTGCTACCTCTCCTCCTAAAAGCTGCTGCTTACTCCAGAGCATATCCTGTCTCCATCCTCATAAACTGCTCAGTTAGTGAGTCCACTGTTCCTCCCCTCTGGGAAAAGTTCCACACTATCCCAATCCACAAAGGTGGAAATTCTGTTGAGCTCTCTAATTATCAGTCTATTGCCATACTCTCTCCCCTCTCCAAAACACTAGAGCACTGTGTTTATAAACAAATATCAGCTTATCTTACTCGTGAAAACCTAAATAAACCTACTCAACATGGATTCCGCCTCCACCACAGCATCACAACTGCACTTATTTCCTTTACTAACTCCCTCTCTAGCTAAAGACAATGATAAACTAGTGTCCTGCATCTTTTTAGATCTCTCTAAAGCCTTTGACACTGTCTCTCACCCCATCCTCATCTCCAAACTCTCTCAACTCAACCTCTCCTCAGTAACTATCTTCTGGTTCAATAGCTACCTCACAGACAGACTGCAATCTATAAAACAGCTCAATGCCCTTGCTCCTTTTCTCCCCATCAAAATGGGTGTCCCTCAAGGCTCTATTTTATTCCCCCTCCTTCTTAACATTTTTACTAACCAACTTCACACATCCTGTCCTCAGTCTTCCCTTATACAGTACACAGATGACTTCACCATCATTTTTATCACTGACAGTCCCACTGATCTGCTAACCCTGACACAAACATCTTTTAACCTCACTGAAACATGCCTTAATAACAACCAATTCATGCTACACCCTAAAAAGACAAAACTTCTTATCTTCCTCCCAAAATCCCTTTACCATCTTAAATCCTCATTCACCATATCTTCCCTCAACAACAACTATGATCATAGCTGAATCCCACATTAAACTGCTTGGAATAATATTGGATGATCAACTAAAATTTGACCTTCATGTACTTAACTGCATCAGGAAAACCCATCAAAAGCTTGGTTTACTCTATAGAAACAAAAGGTTCCTCACACCCAACTCTAGGATCTCACTAGCCCAAGCTTACCTTTGCCCCAACCTCTTTTACAGCTCTCAATTTTTAACCAACGTACAGTCCTCATTACTTTCCAAACTTGAAACCACCTACAATAAAGTTGCTAGATTTGAAGCCAATCTGCCCTCAAGAGCACACCACTCTCACACTCTCCAGACACTCAGCTGGCTAAAGTTTCCTAACCAACTTTTACCCAACTTCTCATTATCCATACTATTTTGAATAAGCCCTCCTCTTGCCCTAGCATTTTCTCACTTGTCTCCCTCTATAAGCACACTCAATCTCTCAGCAGCTCTGACCAATGTCTCTTACAAATTCACAAACCTAAAAAATCTATTGGACAGAATCTCTACAGCTACTTCCCTGCTCTTGCATGGAAGAAGCTCCCCATGACCCTTAGAAACATGTCCTACATCAACGAATTCAAGAACTATCGCCAAAGGTACCTTAATAGCACATGGATTTGCCTCTGTAATCATCGCCCACCCCTTTCTCTATCACTATTCTCTCTATTCCTCCCTTCCCTACTACCATAACTCACTTAACAACTGTTCTTTATTGTACAATTACTCTCTGAAGATAACCCAATGTGTTATGTAAATCCATTCAAATGTTTTACTGTATATGTCATTGCTATGTTTTTTCTTCAATGTTATAATGCATCTTACTATATTGTACTGTGGAGCTTTATCTGCATTTGTTGAACTGTTTTACTGTATAGTTTTCACTGTGTTTATCTTCAATTTTGTAATTTTTTCTTGCTTACTTGTACTGTGGAGCTTTTCTCCCCGGGCCTCCACTGAAAAAGGGCTTTTGCTCGGATGGACTATCATGGTTAGCAGATGTCAAATAAATAAATAAATAATACAGCAATAGCTGAGGATATACCATCACAGGTTGCCACTAACATCCAGTGTGAAACAAATTATACTAAGTGACCACAACAATCATTTGCCAAAAGAAGATTCCACAAGAACCACCCAAACACAAAATAAATTTAACTTCACTCATCTAATTCAAATACCAACAATAAACTTTGTTAGGCTGGAAATTAACATCTAGCTCCAACAAAATTCTACACTATGGCATACTATCTCACTTCATTAGTAATCATCACCCCCATTCATAACCTGGGGCAATTCTAAAGTAGATAATATCACTCAATATACCGCAGTCAGAAATATTATCAAATTTTGTCCCTCTGCATTCTCAACACTAACAAGACACGGTAACTGAGCTTTCTTAAAACACTCCAGATCAGACAATGCAATTTATGTCTTCAACTCAATATTCCTAAATGTACTAAATTCAACATGTCTACAACAAATAAAAAGCATAAGATCAACTCCCATTTTGTGGTTAACCCAGTAAACAAAACAATGCAAGGCAGAAATAAAGCTTTGAGAAACTGACACAAAAACAAAATGACTAATAGCAAATTTTGTGTGAATTAAGAAATTTAGCCAAATCCAGGATTACAAATAAATAGAAAAATTGCAGTTATAATTATAACCATTTTGTGGTTAACCCAGTAAACAAAATAATGCAAGGCAGAAATAAAGCTTTGAGAAACTGACTCAAAAACAAAATGACTAATAGCAAATTTTGTGTGAATTAAGAAATTTAGCCAAATCCAGGATTATAAATAAATAGAAAAATTGCAATTATAACTTACAACAATCACATAACAATAACCCTAAACAATTCTGGACTGCAGTAAATCACCTTCGAAAACCAGGAGAAAATCCCACCCCTGCTAACAGTAACTGCAGTATCGCCTAAACAATTAATAGACATTATATAAATAAGCCATACCCCTCCTTAAACCACAGCAGCCATCAATCAATCCCACAAATTACATTATCAGACAGCAGTGCCATAGCTGGCTCATCTAGTGGCCATCAATTCTAAGTTGAGTAGCAAAAAAAAGGTCAATTTTCACAGATCTGGTGCTCTGTACCTCTCTCTTATGGAGTGCTCGATCCTCTGTACTGTGTTGAAGAGTAATAAAAAAAAGTTTCATATTTTTTAAACTTTGAAAGCTGTAGCATTGCTATAAAGTATACCCCAAACTAACTGCTGAAGTAAGCACTTGAGCCAGTATAGAAGTGAATACTGGGTACTGTCAACTATATGCTCTAACACTTTGTGCCCAGGGGAGCTGTCCCCTTCATCCCACCCTAGCTACTCTCCTACCAAATACTACACATCACATTCAACAGAACAAAAGCTATTAAAAACTCTTCACACCTAACAAGCAATAACATCGTTATCACTCCAACCAGTATCTGTTTCTACAATTAAGAAACTTCTCCAAAAAATGTAACCAACCTCATTGGCTCCAAATAATCTCCCAGAACAATTCCTCAGACTGGCAGCTGATTCTATAGCATACCCTACAGCAATGTTTGTATATATGATGTGATAACTGTGTCATATCCCCAAAACATGGAAACAATCTTATGTCATCTCCCTTCGCAAAGGAGGAATATCACTTAAATTCATAACTATAGCCCCATTGCTATCTACAACCACTCACAAAAGATTTATAAAGACACATACATAAAGAGGTCATCACTTATTTAGCCCATTGCACTGAATCTGCCCTATGATCATTTCAAAATACAGTCACCTATAATCTTACTAAAGGGAAACTTCTTGTCTTCTTGTTCTTAGTTCTATCAAAAGCTTTTGGTAGTTTCACACAAACTTTAACTTCAAAGAAGATGCAATAAAATGGTTCAACAGCTACCTCACCCAAAGAACGCAATGAGTGAAAGGAGAACTCACCCTCTTTGATTTCCAACCGATAACTGGAGGGGTAATGCAAGGCTCTATAATAGGACCATTACTATTTAACATACTCAGTAAAGACCCACATCAAGCCCCTGTAGTCTAATACACCGACTCCACATTAATCTGCACAGACACAAACAACTCACAACCCCAGTCTATAACTCAGTAATCATTCACATCAGTTGAATAGTTTGAATCCTCACAGCTACTTCTTAAAGATTATAAAACTAATAATGTTCTTTCCAAAGTGTAAACAATGCAATACAATACAATATACAAAATTTCTCCATTTTATCAGCTATCAAAACTAAAACATAACTAGTTTCCACTCAAATAACATTTAAGAGTTACAATAAACAACAAAAAAGAAGTTATGTTCTTACCATAACATTCCATCTGTGTTGTTGATCTTCATTCATTCATTACTGATGGGGTTTCGGCTCCATCCTCGGAACAGAGTCGGCCATTATAACAAGCTCGCACCAGCCAAACTCTCAAGTTAAGTTTACCCACAGTGCCCCTCTCTCTATCACCTCAGACTGAGTTTTGCCCATAAGAAAAAGGATAGAAAGAGGAGGCTTTATCTGAGCAAATACCTTATTATAAAGTAGGACCAAATCTGAACTTCCAGGAGTTTTTCAGATGGGGCTGGCAGGAGGGATGTAATGAATGAATGAAGATCAATAACACAGATGGAATGCTATGGTAAGAACATAACTTCTTTATCTGATGTTGTTAATCTTCATTCCTGACTGATGGGACAGAGTCCCTAGCTACTTTATTTCCTGGGAGGCCCCATGGAAGGATATTCCTGAGCACCATTGAACCAAAAGAGGCTCTCCCCCTGGAGACCAAATCCAATTTGTAATGAGTGATAAAGGTATGAGGAGTGGCCCATTTTGCTGCTGCACAAATGTTATCCATGGAAGGTCTTGAATGGAAGGCAGCAGATTTGTGACTGATCTGGTTGAATGCGCTTTGACCTTGTAAGGTAGAAGGGCTTTGTTTTGTTGGTAAATAAAGCCAATGTAATCTCTCAACCATTTGGATAGAGTCACTTTGGAAACAGATCTTCCTAATTTTGGTCCTGAGAATGATATGAATAATTGGCCAGGTTTTCTTAATAATTTTGTCCTGTCCAAGTAGAATCACAATTGTCTATGCACATCAAGTAAATGTAGTGAATATTCCCCTTTGTTAGAAAATTTTGGAAAGAAAACTTGTAGAGCTACTGTTTGATTGATAATCAAATCATAAATAACTTTGGGTAAGAAAGTGGGATTAGTCTGGAGTGATACTCTGTCTTTGTGGAAAACCATGTAAAAGAATTGTATGCACAAAGCCTGTAATTCAGCTGTTTGCCTTGCTGAAGTAATAGCTTTCAATAATAAAGTTTTCCAGGATAAGAATTTCATATCGCAAATGGCAACAGGTTCAAAAGGGGGGATGAGTCAAGGATTGTAGGACTAGTGTTAAATTCCAGGGTTCAATTGACTCTTTGAAGGAGGGGGGGAGTCTAATGTGGGTGACACCTTCCAAAAAGGTTTTGCAGAGATGGCGAGAAATCAAGGAAGAGTTCTAGAAACCACTGTGGAAGTTAGAGATAACAGCCAGGTCAACTCGAATAGTTGAGGCTACCACTCCTGAATGGAGGAGATTCAATAAATAGTCCAGTATCAAATCCAGTGGAGCTGAAAATGGGTCTATTCCCTTCTCACAAGACCAAATTATGAATCTTTTCCACTTGCTGAGGTAATGTTTCCTGGTGGATAGTTTATGACAAGCCAGAAGACTGTTAAGTACAGGGGAGGATAGGTTATTTTGCCTGGCAATTACTGGAAGTGGAGGAACCAATCTGTCAGCTTGAGTCTCGATATGTCTGGATGCATCAACCCTTGTGGGTGCGACAGCAGTTCCGGAGTTGGATCCAGAATCCATGTTTGGTGTACTAGGTGAGGCCAAAGGAATGGGAACCAAACTTGTTGGGGCCATTAGGGTTCAATGAGGATTGCTTTGCTTCTCAACTGAAGGGCTTCCTTTAGAAATTGCGGGATCAGAGGAAGGGGAGGGGTAAGCATAAAGAAATCCCATGGGCCAATTGTGTACCAGAGTGTCCCTTGGGGACTCCCCCTGTGGGGGAATTAGGCCAAAGCAGCTGCTGCATTTGTGGTTTGTGGGGAATGTGAAAAGATTGCAGCAAGGCTGACCCCAGTGACTGAAGATCTTTGCTGCTATGACAGGATTGAGGGACTACTCATGACACAGGAGAATACATCTGCTCAGTTTGTCTGCAATCACGTTGGAATTCAAGGGAATGTGCATTGCTATCAGAAAAGCAGTTGGAAGATATTGCCCAATGCCAAATTCTCACGGCTTTCCGACACGATGGGTAGGACTTGGTTCCCCGTTTATTGATACACCAGACCATGGACATGTCCAACTGGATAGCAAGTGTTCCTGATGGGAGGACAGATGGAAATGCTTGCAATGCTAGAAGCACTGCCCTCAATTCTAGAACACAGACATGCACAATGACCTCCACGGGGACCAAGTGCCTTGGACCATCTTTCCATGGAAATGCCCCACCCACTCCATCGGAGAAGCGTCCATGGTCACTATGGCCTTGGGCCGACAGGGGGAGAAAGGATGACACCATAGTTCCTTTTCTGGCTTCATCCACCAGAATAAATCTTGTTTGCATCAATTTGTTACACGGATCTGAAAGGACATTGGATGAGTAACAGCCAGAGAGATTGGAACCAAGTTAAGAAAAACCTCTAATTGGAAAACCCCAGACCCAGATGCAGTGCCTAATTTTTGGTTAAAAGTATTAACATCTTTGCAGGAAGACCTAGTCATGAGTAAGAACTATTTATATGCACACCCCGAGCAGACACCAATCTGGCTAACAACAGTTAAAACAATGATCCTACTTAAGAGTGAACCTGCAAGCTACTCCAAAAATTATAGACCAATAACTTGCCTTCCGACGACGTATAAACTATACACAGGAACTGATGCTGACACACAGTTTATAGTCATTTAGAAGAAAACTTCATTATGGCAGTAGAACAAAAGGGCAATAAAATAAAGTCATATGGAATAAAGAATCATTTGTTGTTAAATAAAGTCATAGTGGAGAACTGTAAAAAGGGGAAGAATCTAAGTATGGCATGGATTAACTACAAAAAAGCATTCAATAGTATCCCACATTCATGGATAAAAGAGTGCTTAAAAATGTATAAGATACAGCCTACACTGATCGACTACGTTACAGTGACCATGAAACAATGGCAGACCACTTTGCAATTAAAGCATGATAAAGTACAAATTATTATCCCAGGGATAAAAATTCAAAGGGGGATATTCCAGGGTGACTCTGTCACCGTTGCTGTTCTGCCTTACCCTTAACCCATTAAGCTGTTTACTTAATAGCTTAGGCCATAGCTATAACTTGGCTCCTAGAAAACAACAAAGTCTAAAGACTTCTCATCTTCTATTTGTTGATGATTTAAAACTGTATAGCTCATCAGATGAGGAACTGAAGGCACAGCTGCAGGTTGTCAAAATTTTTCAGATATTAGAATGTCATTTGGCCTTGATAAATGTGCAAAAGCAACCTTTAAAGCAGGAAAACTGTAGCACCAGTAAAACATCAGTTTGGGACAAGAATGTGATATAAAAGAACTTCAGCAAGAGGGAGTGGATAAATACTTGGGAATTGATGAAGGATCAGCAATAAATCACGAACAAATGTGAGTAAAACTTAGTAAGCAATATTTCAGAAGACTTAAATTAATCCCGAAACCAGCACTGACATCTAGGAACAAAATCCAAGCCATAAACCAATTTGGCCTTCCTGTCCTAACTTACAGTTTTGGAGTGATTGATTGGCCTCAAAACATATTGGATAGATTAGATATTAAAACAAGAAGGATGCTTCAATCTCACCAAATGATCTATAAAAATCAGTGCATACCAAGATTATATATTCCCCGTTCCAAAGGAGGGATGGGCCTCCTTGAAAATGATTACATGTACAGATCTGCAATCGTGGGACTCCACACATATCTGCTGACCTCACGAGACCCAAATGTAGTGAAAGTTTTGAAACATGAGGAGAAAATAAATCTAAAAAAACTCTCAGAGTGCTGAGACAGGATGGCGTGATGTGCTCGTTCCTATGGTAAAGCCAAAGCTCGGACCAAAATAAAGTTAATTCTGAATTTATTGAAGAAAAATTACAACATATCCTTGTTAAGCGCTTTCATCCACACAATAGTGGACTTTATCAAAACACTTAAAAAAACATCTACCTGATATTTAAAAATATTTTGGCACCAAAAACACATTAAAAATTTAAAGTGACATTGACTAAAAATAAAATAATTTATATGAACTACAACTTTAATTGTGCATTTGCTAAAATTACATGCAATATGCGCAATCATCGTTCAACAAATTATTCATATATTACAAAAATTATACTTTTATTAATAACATACTAATAAGTACGTTCTAAACATGAACTACCTAAAAAATACTTACTAAAAATACATTCATCTACTATGTTCTGAAGAATGCATTCCTAAAGTGCATTCTATAAAATACAAACTAAAAAATACTAAAAAATTCGAAAAAAAGTGCTAAAAGAATACTCTGATAAATACTTTCTAAAATATCTTCTAAATACTGGTGAGGAGCTGAATATTTCATTTAACATGTAATACTATTAATCTTGATTAATTAATACATCACGACTATTTAAACCATAAGTATATTAAATAAATGAATAACGGAAACTAATAAATTAATTATAAATAGTTATAATATATACATTCATTCAAATATACTTAAGAAGGCAAATAAATTCATCATATCCAGAGAAATAAATCTAAGATGACTTCCCTGCTTAACCTAGCAGAAGCATATCGGCGTCAAGCAGGAATGGAAATCAAACCAGAAGTAGATAAAAATCAGGCAGCAACTGAATGTGCCAAAAAACAAAAGAAAGAAAATAAGGTGAAGGACCAGATGAAAAGGCAAGAAATGTGGAAAACACATATATAGTTGCAAGTATAGAAAACTTCAGGAAGAACCTCATGTTGATCAGGAACAAACGCAGGAATGGCTAAGGAGAGGTGAATTCAAACCAAGAGATGAAAGTTAAATATTGGCGGCTCAAGATGGTGGGCTACATACAAGCTGGTTTACAAAGTCCATTGAACATGTGGGAAACAGACAAATGTAGGTTTTGTAAAATGAATTGGAAACAGTCGCACACCACGTTGCTGTTTGTGACATACTAATGGCAGAAGGACTGTATACTGAAAGGCACAATAATGTGGTAAGACTGTTGCATTGGGGATTGTGCAAACATTATGGTTTTTAAGTGGCTGAAAAGCACTGGAAACATGAGCCACAAAGCATCATAGAAAATTATGAAGTTTATATCACATGGGATCACCCATTACCAACAATTCAAAAGATAGATGCTAGAAAACTGGATACAGTGGTCCAGGAAAAGAAGGCAAAAGTAGCATTAATCATTGAAATCGCCACACCCAGTGACTACAGTGTCCTGCGCACAGACAGACAAAGTTATAAAATATCAGGATCTGCAAGCAGAAATGAGAGCAATGTGAAGAAAGATACCCAAATAGTTCCAATAGTAGTAGGAGCAATGGGTCTTATATTATAGATAAGCTACCAATCCATGTAACTCCATACAAACTGCAAAAGGAGTAATTACTGGGCACATTGCGGGTGCTGCGAGGAGCACTTTTGGGTGACATCAAAAAATGAAACAATACTAATTTTATGAACTTTAATCATACTTTGATGTAGGAATGGGGTCCATTCCCATCATTGTATTAGAAACCCAAGGGATTTGGGGGAAACTAAAAAAGGGGAGACCACTGGAAACATGAGCCACAAAGCATCACAGAAAATGATGAAGTTTATATCACATGGGATCACCCGTTACCAACAGTTCAAAAGATAGATGCTTGAAAACTGGATACAGTGGTCCACGAAAAGAAGACAAAAGGAGCATTGATCATTGAAATCGCAACACCCAGTGACTACAGTGTCCTGCGTACTGAGAGACACAAAGTCATAAAATACTAGGATCTGCAGGCCGAAATTAGAGCAATGTGGAAGAAAGATACCCAGACAGTTCCAATAGTAGAAGGAGCAACGGGTCTTATAAAAAAGAATCTACAATCATATTTAGATATGTTACCAATCCATGTAATCCCATATGAATTGCAGGAGGAGTCATTACTAGGCAAATTGCGGGTGCTGCGAAGAGCACTACTGGCTGCCATCAAAGATTGAAACAATACTAATTTCATGAACTTTAATCATACTTTGACTTAGGAATGGGGTCCATTCCCTTTATGGTTTAGAAACCTAAAAGACTTGGAGAAATTAAAAAAAGAGAGGGACCACTGTGTTAGAAGAAGCTATTGTAGAAGCCTCATGTGTAGTCTTGGCAGGGGAACTATTTTAATCGATACTTTGATCCTAGTAGTTGAGGCACTGCCCGAGCTGAAACTTTGTCCTGAGAGAGTATCACCCAGAGTTGAGACCTTAGTCTTTCTAATCTGTGAAGTGAGAGGGAGACTAGGCAAGACTGAGTATTGAAAGTTGTCCCTATGAATTCCAGAGTTTGAGAAGGAGTCAACTTGCATTTCTCCTAATTTATTGAGATCCATAGGTATTTTGCTAGCTTTAGGGTGTAACGTAAGGCTGTAACCAGTAGACGCTTGGTGGGGGTGGTAAGGAGCCAATCATCTAAATACGGAAACACCATGAATCCTTGCAGTACCAAGTGAGCTGTTACCACTGCCATGCATTTGGTGAACACTCTGGGGGCTGTAGAGAGAGAGCAAATGGAAGTGCTCAGAATTGGTAGTGATTGGCTCCCAGCCAGAAGCGAGGGAATCTTCTGGAGCATTTGTCCATTTTTATGTGGTAATACGCATCCTGAAGATCTATCAAGCACATCCAATCGTCTTTTTCCAGGAACAGAAGGATAGACTGAACCGTGACCATCCAGAATTTTGTCTGTCTGACAGCTTTGCTTAGGATGCTGAGGTCCAAGACTGGCCTCCAGTCCCCAGTCTTTTTTGGTACTAAAAAGAACCTTGAGTAAAAACCGGATTCTATCTGGTCTGGTGGGACTGTTTGGATGACTCTTTTTTGAAGCAGCTTTTCAATTTCTTGTGCTGCTATGTCCCTCTGACTGGGTGGAACATCGGGGATTCGGCTTTGCGGCTTTGGGTAAAGGTCGAAGGAGATATGGTAACCTCTGGTAATTATCGTCTGTACCCAAGAATCTGTGATTATGGACTGCCAGGCAAGATGGTGCAGAGGAAACCATCTCCCGATTGCTTCTAGAGGTAAGCAATCAGGCTGCTCTTCAGGAGCACTGATAGGGCTGTCCAGAAAAAGAATTTCTGGATCCCTGATTACGTGGCCCTCCTCTGTCTCTGTGGGGGTGTCTTCCAGATGAATTTCCCCCTCTGCCCTGGGGGGTAAACTCACCACGTGTGTCATGGAAAGGACTCTGAGATTTCTAGTACCACATCTTTCTACTCCTCTGATTCCTAGAGTAGGATTGTTGGGGGGTGGAAAAACATATGCCCATGGCAGACAGTGTCTTGCCATCCTTTTCACACCTAGTCAACGTGTCTTTCACTTTTGGGCCAAAAAGGGAAGAAGCTTCCACTGGAGCGTTGAGAAAGGAAGACTTAAAAGGGTCCGCAAAATCACATAGGTGCATCCAGGCATGGCGACTCATGACAACGCTTGCACCCGCTGCTCTAGCCATCCCTTCAGTAGTATGAGAGATTAACCTCATAGACGAGTTAGATATAGATTCCAAGGTGGCAAGCTGTGAGGCAACTTTGTCGCGTACCTCATCAGAGACTGCTCCTGCTAAGGTTCCAGAGAGTTCTGAGATTAGGTCTCTCTGGAGCCTGGTAAAGTGTGCCAAGTAATTCAACGACCAGATAGCAAAGTTTGATGAAGAAAACACCCACTTCCCTAACCTGTCAACTGCCCGGGACTCCCTGTTTGGGAGATGGACAGTATGGCTCTCCTCAGTGAGCTCTTTCTTAGTGGCCACTGCCACCACCACATCGTCTACTGGCAGGCCTTTGGACCAATGTGGACTGTCCTCTGGTGGAGAAAGAATTTTGTATGGTCTCTGTGGGATAGGTTCAACAGTGTCACAATTCCTTCACCCGCGCTGCATGATAAGCTGCACCAGGTCATCTGCAGGTGGGGTCACCCAAGAAGTATAGGGTTGAACACAGAAAGCCTGCAAGAATACAGATTCCTCAGAGGAAAGGTTGGTCAGCTTCCAGTCTCTCCGCTGCTTTAAAATTTCCAGTACATCTCCAAATGAGACATCCTCAGGGGGTGACCATGGGGACCCTTTCCCTTCATTGTAGTCTGTATCTTTGGTGAGAGATTCCTCAGGGGAATCCATGTGCTTCTTCTTACATGACCTCTTATGTGGTACCTCCTCAGTGAGGGCATCTGAGGAGGACTATGAAGAGTGGGTATCCTGTGGAAGGGTATCTTGAGGTTCCCATGTGAGATTTCCTAGAGTAGTGGACTGTGTCAGCTGTGGTTCAGAGGATAAGTAAATATGAGTCTCCAGTGCTGAAGGGACCAGCTGTGAGCCTGCAGAGGCAAGTGCCCTCTCAATCACTTGGAAAGCAAGCCTGCCCGAAAAGGGGTGGGAGCCCGGAACCGAGAAGGACAACCTCAGGACCGGGTCACATCCCACTTTGACGAGCCCACCCCCAGGGAAGGAGCCACAGGAGGACTTGGTGCTTCCAGGGCAAACGGAACCGTAGTGGACGGTACCGTAAAACAAATAGTAACCGTACTAGGGGTCATGGTGCCAACTGCCAAGTCATGATCCCGAATATGGCTTGGCTCTGAGCGAGTCGAAATCCATAGGGTAGGCTCCAGAGCCATAGTAAGATCTACCAATGGAACCAAAGAAG
Source organism: Protopterus annectens (assembly GCF_019279795.1). Lineage (NCBI taxonomy): Eukaryota > Metazoa > Chordata > Ceratodontiformes > Protopteridae > Protopterus > Protopterus annectens. The sequence goes on along the minus strand of NC_056746.1, from coordinate 365,215,461 downwards.
CCTGTACCAGGATAGGCGTCAGTGTCGAGGGCTCTGATACCTCCAAGGAGTTCAAAGGAGGAATATATGTCAGAGTCTGTGGAGAAAATCTCTCAGCTCTGGGTGGGAGGGAGGATTTGGAAGGAGCTGGCAATCCTCTGGCCACCAACAGCTGATCCACAAGTCTCACTACGTCCAATTCCAAAAGGCTCCTGGAGGAGCAGGTGGACATCCCTTGTGGAGAATCAGGGCATTCCAAAAAGGGGCTGTACTGCTGTCCAAAAAAGGGATCTGCCGTCTGAGAATATTGGGTCCAATTTTGGAGATGAGGGAACAGAATGGCGTCTCTTCTTGTGCTCTTTTTAGTAAGGGATGAACAGTCCATCTCCGAAATAGCCTCAGAGAAAGGAGTTTTTAGAAGACCCTTCAGGATTAGTTTGTTTTTCCTTTCCATAAGGGTGTGGGAGCTAAAGGCCTTACAAATGTTCCAAGGAGGTTCAACTTTCAAATGAGGAACTCCAAGACAATAAACACAAGGCAAGTGACTGACTGAGTTCGGCATTTTCCTACCGCACTTATTGCACTGTTTGAAGCCTTTTTTGTCTGCCATCATTAAATATACAGAAAGCACCTGTCCACAGTGTATACAAATACAATCAACAGATTATACACAACTACAGTTATACATGAGAATAGTTTTTTTTTTTTTTTTTTTAACCAGCAATGAATAGGAAAAGGGGAAAGAGAGGGGGATACTAACAATGGTATTGGGAGTTACCTAAGAGGTAAGGGAGGCCTGTACCAGTAATGGTAGGAAGAATACCACAAACTTGGTAAAGAAAATAAAAAAGTAAAGAAAGAGACTTCAGAGGGTAAGCAAACTCTAAACAACTATTATATAAAAAGTTTTACAGGTAAACAACAAGGGAATTTTAAGAAGTAGAACATTTTAAATGACTTAGCTTGAGAGCTGGCTTGACATGTCTTAATAATATACACAGCAAATGAGATCTAAGGTGATAGAGAGAGGGGCACTTTGCGCAAGCTTAGCTCAAGAATTTTTTGGCTGGCATGAGCTTGTCATAACGGCCGACTCAGTTCCGAGGACGGAACCGATACCCCATCAGTAAGGAATGAATGAAGATTAACAACATCAGATCTGAAATTTGATCACAATATGTAAAATATCATAAAGAAAATGAGACAACTGCAAACTCAGAATAATCTACAGAACAAAACCATTCCTAACCACTCAAACACAAATAAGTACGGCCTATCTCCTTCTAATTCCAAGCCTGCTGTATGCCTCCTCAATCCTAACCAACTTACAAGCCAACCAATTAGTCAAACTAAAACTGCTACAGTAAAATTGCTAATTTTGTTTCTTGCCACCCACCACTGCATAGCAGTACAGCAAATTAAATGGCCAGAATTGCCCAATAGCCTTTTATACCATCAACTAATAACATATAAAATCCTCCGTTTTCCAAAAAATAATCCAGCTGCTGCTAATTTACTACAAAGGTACAAACGTACTAAGAGGCTGCATCCCACAATCAAAAATTAGTTTGTGGAAAAAAGTCTAACAACTCTTATGGGGACTCTCTGCTCCACCCACATAGCTAAACACTGAAATACTCTAATGGACTTTATAGGACATGCATCCTTTCTCAAAGAGTTTACAAACTCACTGTTTACACATCTTAGCAGAAATGGGTATTTATGTTTTTGCTTTATAGCAATGGGATAGCCTGAACATTATCTTCCCTGACATAATTCTCAAGTTATTAGTCCAAATATGCAGATGACACTACTAGACTCGCAGAGCTATAAGGACTCAAGTTTACCAGCCTAAATATTTACTTCTTGTGTTAACAAAAGCAGCACTTGTAGGTTGAATAGTTCTACCCTACTGGTATATAAAAATAATACATTACTGCACCAGCTTCTACTAATGTCACTCATCACACAGTATGACAAACTAAACTAGCCTTAAGCTACTGACAGGACCTTATCATGTCATACTTCTTGTAATTGTGTTTCCTTGCCTTATACAGCATAGACTAGATTCAGACCTGTGAATCTAGACTGTTTGGTATCATTGTACTCTTAAATCAGCCATCTTACATTAAGAGTGTGCAGCTCAGGACCCATCTGAGTTGGGGATTGCTGGAGAATGGCTCATTTTGGGGCTTTCCCTTTGGTAGTTATGTTAAAACTGTTTAAATCTACCTGTATACAAGCCTTGTATTTGCACAGGTTTGCGGTCAGTTTACTGGAGCTGCTCAACATTTGGCAACTTTAGCCAGAGGTGTGGACTGCATCTGCACTGAAATCCAAGGCATCCACTGAAAAAAATTAAGTATACTTTAAGCCAGCACTGCACTTTGTTAACTGTATTTAATTGAATTACTGCTTCATTTTTGCTGTTTGCAACTAAGTCCAGTTAGTCCACTTGCTTCCCATATACCACATTCAGAAAAATCCTGCCACAATGGACCGCCAGTTTCCCATCATTTCTCCTGCCAGCTTGATTGATATGGGCATCTTAAAGCAATGAAGCAATTGTTTCATGTATACTAACAAGCATTTACTCCTAAAGCAAACTAACACCCTACAAGAGAGATGAAAATTCACTATGGAACTGGAGTCAATTCTCTCATGTAAAAACAAACAAGACAAACAGGTTGTCAGCACACATGCTTCACCTCTCACACAGGATAAACTCATGACACATGTGATGCCCCTGCAATGGCCCAGCAATCAAGGAGCCTCAATCCTCACCACTAGCACCAGTGAGGGACATACACATTTGGAGGATGACAAGTACACACACAGTGAAGTACAATTTCCCTTAACAGCACACAGAGATCACAGTCAGTCTGGGGCTGGTTTCTGCCTCTTTCTCCAGATCCCCAATAAGACTTCCCACTGGCACAGCTATAGGGTTAAGATCTCAGCCGAGTGGCCAAGCTAACACCTCCAACACCCTCTCTGTCCAACCTGTGCTTCGTGTCCCTGCCTGAGTAGCTGACACACACGCTTTGAGGTTTGATTGATATGCAAACACACACACACACCTGGGAAAGGCTGGCACAGGTTTACTGGTTATGCCCCCTTCTGCCCAGACTATACGGTAGTACAATCTGCCACCAGCCACCCTTATTTATCAGCTACTATAAGGCCCTTACCAAAGGGTGTCCAATCCTACTGTGCAATGTTACTATTATCCAAATGGTAAATGTGACCAAGACTTTCAAGGCTATTGGAGTGGCCTATAACAGTATCACCAAATACATATGCAAGTACTCTCAGAGCTTAAATATCTCTAAACAAACCAGCCGCAATTAAAAAGTTTAAATATTTTTAATAATAAATAATGAAAGAACAAGACAATACTCAATAACTCAACACAGCGACGACAGAGTTTAGAATCACAAGAAATGTTTTAAAACAACATTGCAGGACAGTCTCAAATAAATACAGAAAACATCTAAACTAATCTTTACTATATTCCTATTTATATCTAAGAGAAATCACTGTACCCTAGTTACTTACTATTTGCAAGGCAGAAGTGTTGAAGATGGATGTTTCCAGGTCCAAAGAAAAATACAAAATGCACAGTCTCTGAGAGAGTTCCCAAATTAATATCAAAACATTACTGCTGGGTAAGCTGGATGACATTACTCTTTGTTACCTGCCTTCAGTTCCCAGGCTAACAGACACCAACATCTCTGTGTCAGAAATACTTATCTGTCAGATATGCAGCTGCTAGGAAGTCACAGAGCAATAAAAATACTTTACATTTGAAACCTAGTAATTATTTCTGTTTCAAAACAATAGAAAACATTTCTAGCTTTTGACATCCTGTCTCCTTGCATTAACTAACTTTTATAGCACAATCATAAACAATTTCAACATATTTTCTTGAAGTTTTGCAAGTTAACTCTGTATGTTACAACTTCTACTAATATAATTTATATACATTTCTGTTCTTTTCCAGTAGGGTACACTGTGGTTACATTCTTGAAGCTCAGTAAATAACATACAGTTCAACACACACTTCTGCACCAGTAGTTTAATATACACATAACGTATTGTTCCTTTACATTTGTAAGACAAGTATATGAATCACATTAATATTCACAAATGACATATGATTATTTACAAAATTCCAGATGGCTGGGCTGACAGTGTCACATTTCTATATAAATCATACTAATATTTTCAAGTGACATACAATTATTTATAGAATTCCAGATACCTGGCAGTATTTCCCTGCTGTCACAACACATAAAAATACATACGAAGAGGTACTCACTAAAAGCCTACCAAATGTACACTACCCACACTGACCACTAAGCAAAAACAAACCACGACACATACCAACAGATGCACCCGTGTGTCAACAAATAAGCCCGTAAGGCAAAACACATCAAATGTCTTGGTCAAAGGTGACTCAATAGTGAGACAAACAGATGTCCCCTCACCAGACAAGACAAGGAGAAGGCCATGGTCAGCTGCCTATCAGGTGCCAGGATCCAACAAATCATGCACGAACTCAAGTCACTCAACAAGTACCGTCATGACTCTGTCACAGACTATGTTGGAGTGAATGACTTGGAACATATCTCTCTGGACTATATGAAGAGAGACATGATGGAACTCTCTAATTATGTGTCCCAGATAGGTATGTCCCTAGCCCTAAACAGTATCCTACCCTCACCCAGGATGACTTCACAATATAAACAAAAAAATGATTGACTTCGATAATTGGCTCAGCTCCTAGTGTCAGTCCAGGGGGATCCAGTCTGGGAGGATATGGTAGATAGACCTCACTGTTTCACTAGAGCTGGTCTGCACCTGTCCTCTCCCTTGACTTTTGGATACTGGCAAAGCCCTTGCCTCCCCCATAGTGCCTTTTTTATGCAATGTCAAAAAAGACACATTTTCCAACTTAAAATCTAATTGAAACAAATTCAGGGTTGTACTGCTTAATGCTAGGAGTTTAAATATGAAACTGTACTCCCTGGAAGCACTCACACCTTGGAGGATGCCGACGTCTCTGCAGTTACTGAGACATGGTTCAAGGCCAGTGAGAGCACCCCAGCTATGGAAGGCTACAATGCCTTCCAAACACTCAGACCTCAAAATGAGCATGAAGGAACCAAAGGTGGAGGTGTATCCATCGTCATTAAAACCAAATACACTTTGTGATTGGTCAAACAGCATGACTCTCTCGAACTACTCCGTGTCCAATTAACTACTGTGAAAGTACCATACCACATCATTGCTAGCTACAGATCCCCCACCATGAACCAGGTTAAGCATACCATCTACCTTGATTTACTGGAATCCCTCACTAAAAAGCCCAACACCTTAGTCATGGGAGATTTCAACTATCCTTTCTTAGACTGGGGGACACACTCAAGCAGAAACACACTCTCCCAGAGGCTCCTGGACTTTGTTAACACAAATGCTCTAGAAAAGATATTCTACACCCCCACTAGGGGTTCTAATGTTCTGGACATAGTATTCACCAACATGAGGGGGTCACTATACTTCCCCATGTGTGATGCCCTTTGTGCTTTTTTGTGACAATAAACATTATTTTCATTAAAAGGGATGTTCCTGAGTGGTTCCTGGATTCCTCTGCAGTGCCTTACTGTTTCCGTTGAGTTACTACAAGCTTTGTGTTGTAGTTCTGGTTGGTGCTGCCTTCTTTCCCTCTGTTTTTGAGTGTTTTGGGTCACTGTACTTCCGCATGCATGATGCCCTCCCTGGTTAGGTCAGACCAAAAATCGGTCTCGTTTGAAGTAACTACTGGAACTGACACCCTCACAGAAACAAAAGTTATATAAACTTTACAAAAGCTAACTACAACCTACTAAGCAATGGTATAAAAAGCTTCATACCACCTGCAATAGCAGACATCAATGATCACTATACAAAAGTGTACACAGATACCCTGTACAAACAATTAAGCAACTGCATAAACTCTGCTGTACCTGACTGTATCAAAACCAGGTCTTCCTGTAAAAACAAGCCACAGTGGTGGACTTCCAAGTATAAACAGATTATATAACAAGAGGAAGAAACAGTTGTCCTAAAGCAAGAGGGATATCACTCTGCAGAGGAAGAGTTCCCTCCTAAGCCTAAACAAGAAAATCAGAAATCTTGTAAAGTCTTCTAAAGGAAATTACAAAACTAAAATTGCATCCCTAGCAAAGGACAATTATAAGGAATTCTTTAACTACATCCAAAGTCTAAAATGGAATGCCCAACTATGTTCCAAACTGGTTTTAGATGAGATCACTTATACCATACTGGAAGATATAACTTCACCCCCCTATCCTCAGCTACCATATCCCAAAACATAAATGACACCAGCCCTCTGCCTTGTATCTCTAGAGAACAGGTTATCTCTGCACTCGTCAAGGCCAAAAACACAGCCTCAATGGGACCAGATAATATCCCAGGTTGTTTACTAAAGAATCTAAAACAAGACCAAGAGGACCCACTTGTCATTCTCTTTAATCACAGCTTGAGAACTGGCTATGTTCCTGCAGAATGGAGAACAGCAACAGTAGTCCCCCTGCACAAAGGGGGGGGGGTGCATCAACTGTCCCTGGGAACTACAGACTCATGAGTCTAACCAGCCTCATTTGCAAGGCCATGGAATGAATTATTGTGGACCTTATCAGCAAGGAAATAAGTGACGTCCAAATGCTGGACCCAACCCAGTTTGGCTTTAAGGGGTAGATCATGCTTACTAAACCTGGTAGACTTCATTGAGAATGTCACCAAAGCCATGGACAAAGGTAAGACAGTGCACACAGCCTATCTTAACCTTGTCAAATCTTTTAACACAATTTGCCACTCTGGCATAGTTGAGAAACTCTCCCAGATAGGAATTAACCCATACATTACAAGATTTACTAGATAAGTAGCAAATTGGCTCACTGACAGAACATACACTGTCAGAATTGGTGATTCCATCTCCACCAGTAGACCTGTCACCAGTGGAGTACCACAGGGGTCTGCACTAGGCCCCTTACTGTTTGTCTTCTATTTCTCAGAAGTCCAGGCCAAAGCAGACAGCCTTTGGCTCATCAAGTATGCTGATGATTGCAAACTGGGAGGAATCATCGAGTCCCCCAAACAATGTCAACATATTACAAGAAGGGTTAACACAAACAAATGATCGATGCCAATGTCATGGTCTAAAACTAAATGCAAAAAAATGCATTATTATTCCCTTTGGCAAAATGAAATTCCCTACAAATTACAATATTGACAGCACCCCCTGAGTTCCAACTGAGTGGTGCGGGAACACAGGTTGATAGCAATCTGAACTTTAACCATCAAGTATCTGCAGTGGATGTAGAAAGCCTTCCATGTAGTGCACCTCATAAGCAACGGCATAGCATCCATGTCAAGGGATGTTATAACTCCACTGTACTTGACCCTCATCAGACGACTAGTAGAGTATAATGCACCTTTTTGCATGTACCTCACCAGACACCTGCAGCAGCCTGAGAGCCTCAGAGGTTTCTCACTAAGAAAATACAGGGACTCCAAACTATGACCTATGTGGACAGGCTGAAAGCTCTATCACTTTAATCTGTATCTTATAGGCTGCCGAGAGGTGACTTGTGCCTGGCCTATAGGACAATCACCAACTCTGCCCTAATGAAAATGCTCATCTGTAAGTCAGTAAGTGTATGGCACAAGATTCACGTGCTCTAGGGATCTCAACCTAGGTTGTGACATTAACAGAACATGCTGGAGAGACATATATGTCTCTCAGAGACTGCTGCTAAAAAAGAGCTCCTCACTCACCCTATTCAAATGCAACCTAGAAAATAGGATGCATAACTGGCCTTAGGCATAGGCCAACTAGGCGGCCGCCTAAGTCTTCACTCTAGCAAGGGTGCTTTCCCAGTATTTGTTTGTTTACTTTTTGTAGTAAAGAAATGGTTTCTTTAAAATGTGTTGAATGAATATAGGAAAAACTGAAGAGTACAATAAACTGTGAGAAAATGAAGAAAAAGAATCTGGATGGAGTAGGTAGACCAGAATGGGGGCACTGGGTGGTGTGGAGGGCCACTGTGGAGTTCTTTTGCATATGGCACCAGTTGACCAAAGACCAGCCATCCCTGATTGGATGGAAAACCACAAATTCACCCTAGGTGTGGCACTCATATCCCTCATGGACAGTGGAAGCTGGTGTTGATCACAGACCCTCTATGTTCATAAATTCATTCTGCAAACTACCAAAAAAGAACAAATATGGATAGCTGGGATTAACATGGATAGGCTTGTAAAGGCTCTAGGGCCGCTAGCCTAGTAACATCCTATGAACCTATATGTCAATACGGCTTTGACGTAATGAATCTCAACCCCATTTCACAACTATTATAATCATTGTTTACATTAGCATTTTGTCCTCTAATGTGCCTTTTAGCATTACTGTTAGCAAATATTTTACTGAATGACATACTACATTCTACAAATATTTTTCTATCAATGTGTAAACAATCAGTGTTGTATTTCCCTACATCAATTGTATAATACTTTGATGTTGCATTTTGTTTTCTTGGAACTTTTAACTTTTCTCCTTGGGCCTCTGCTAAAAAGTGGCATTGCCCATTTGGACTATCCTTGTAAAGAAGCAAAAAAAAAACAAAAAAACAAATACATACATAAAATTATATATCACAATCTTATCAACAAATGACATTATATATATTATGAATTCATCAAACAGCTTGTCCTGCATGGATCACTGAGTGAAAAGTAGCCACTGTAATATTCTCATGTGTAGACATACCAGTGGGACTAGTGTTATTGCAGCTGCCATTGCACCCAGAACCTTGAGGACAAATTTTGCTTGTACTTTTTTCTTCATGAGGAATACTGACACCTGATGGTGTAGCGTTTGAACTCTTTCATGAGGCAGTTTTTACACCATGTCTTTTGTGTTTAAGTCTGCCCCTATAAAGGTAATATACTGTGATGGCAACAAGGCAGATTTTTCTAAATTTATAGTAATGCCCAGGTCTGAGCAGAGATGAATGGTGGTGTCTCTTGTCCTGGTTAGTAGATGCTTGGTGGTAGTGGTCAGGAGCCAGTTGTCTAAGTATGGAAACACCCGGAATCCTTGATGACTCAGCTGAGCCGTAACTACTGCCATGCATTTGGTAAACACTCTGGGGGCTGTAGTGAGACCAAAGGGCAGAGCTCTGAATTGGTAATGACTGCCTCCCAGCCAGAAGGGTAAATACCTTCTGGATCACCTGTCCATCTTTATATAGTAGTACGCATCCTGAAGATCTATGGAGCACATCCAATTGTCTTGTCCCAGAAAAGGGAGTACAGACTGCAGTGTTACCATCTGGAACTTCATTTTCTTTACCGACTTGTTCAGTCTGCTGAGATCCAAAATTGGTCTCCAGTCCCCTGTCTTTTTTGGAACTAAAAAGAACCTTGAGTAAATTCCAGATCTGATTTGGTCTGTGGGGACTTCTTGGATGACTCTTTTTTTCTAGCAACCTTTTAATTTCTAAGGTTGCTTGAGCCCTTTGACCGAGTGGTATGTCTAGGATAGACTTTGATGGAAGGGGTGGAAGGGAGAACGAATGTTGTATCCCCTGGATATAATGGACTGTACCCATTTGTCTTGAGTCATGTCTAGCCAGGCTTTTGGGTACAGTGATAATCTCCCCCCCGACTGGCTCCAGAGGTGGACAGGCGGGCCTCCTTTCAGGAGAGCTGGAAGGGTCTACCCGAAAACGTATCTCTGCCACCCTGATTCTGCGGACTCCTCTGCCACGAGGGTGGCATCTTCCATTATTTCCCCCTCTGCCCCTGGGGGAAAATTCACCATGAGCATCCAGCGAGGCTGCTTTGGATTTCTGGAACCACCTTTTTCCACCCTTCTAACCTTTGGGATAAGGTATAGTAGGGACAGAGAAACGTACTACCATGGCAGACAGAGTCTTGCCATCTTGCTTGCTCCTGGTGACAGTCTCCTTCACTTTTGGCCTGAACAAGGATCAGCCGTCAAACAGGGCATCAATAAAGGAAGACTTGAAGGGTTCAGCAAACTCACAAAGATGCATCCAGAAATTTTTCCTCAGAGCTATTCCTGTGCCTGCTGCCCTGCTCTCTCCATCGGCTGCATAAGAAATGAGGCACATGGAGGAATTAGTTATAGAGGTTAAAGTCGCAAGCTGAGAGCTTATCTTGTCAGATACCCCTCCAGCTGTAGCACCTTGGAGGGTATCTCCTAGTTCCTTGAGGAGATTCCTCTGAAGATGAGTAAAATGGGATAAGTAATTCAGCGACCTAAGGATAACAAGAGAACATACGCTTCCCATATCTCTCCATCATTCAAGACTCCTTATTTGGCAAATGGACAGATGCAGAAGTTTCAGCTAATTCCTTCGTGGTGGCTGCTGCCACCACCATAGCATCTACTGGGACACCTTTGGTCAAAAACTGTCTTCTGAAGCTGTAATGAATTTGTTGGGCCTTCTCGAAACAGGTTCCACCGACTCTGGAGAGCCCCACGCCTTTTGAATGACTACACCCAGGAGCTGGTTGAAAGGCAGAGACACCCAAGAGGTGTAAGGTCGAGAACCAAATGCCTCCAGGTATACAGACTCATTTTCAGAAGGGGAGAGGGTTTTCCAGCCACCTCTCTGTTTCAGGATCTCTAAGATGTCTGAAAAAGAGACATCCTCAGAGGATGACAGTGGGGACCCTTCTGAATCCGAAGTTGGTATCGGATGTGACAGACTCAGGGGAGTCTATGTGTTTCCTCTTACACATTCTATTCCGAGGGACCTCCTCGGGGGGATGTTTTGAAAGAGAGGGTTTCGCTTTGGGGGGAAAAGTAGCTGAAGCCGAGGGTAGTCTCAGAGGAAAGCAGGCTTCTCATCACCTCGAAGGCATCGCGATCCTGAGCCAAGAGAGCCTCTGGCTCTGAGGAACTGGGAGATCTCCCCCGTGCCAAGTAGGATGGTTCCAAGGCTGATGTGGGAGCCAAACTCACTTGCGATGAAACCCCGAGTAGGAGAGTCGGATCCAACAAGGGTCCGGTTTGACTCTCTCCCCAGAACTGAGGAGGGAGTCTCAGCCCCCAGACCCCTCAATGGATGACAACATCGAAGTGGTCAGAGCGGAGATCGGCACCGAACCTCCAGGAATGGATTTCGGGTCCAACAGTTCCACTACTATAACTTCCAGGCAATCTGACTCCGAACTCGACTGAGTCGGAGGAGGAACCAAAGGTAAAGCAGCTACTGGAGTCAGCTCCACGACCATCTGGGCTGGGCTGGTGAGAATTTTTGCCAGGGCTGGTGTACGAAGTAACCTTCTAACCACCCACTCCACATCATCATCCGAAAGGCTCCTGGATGACCGAGAGGAATGGGAGGAGGACTTGTGGCTACCCGCCACCGATTGCAATAAAGGGGCCTGTGGTACCGAGCAAATCGGATCCAAGGACGGTGACCGGCTCCTTTTTTGACTATTAGACGGTGGTGGTAGACTTTTCCTTTTTGGAACCGACAGGTTTCAGATCCGAAGAACTCAATTTTTCAGGTCTCTTTGACGGCTCGGAAGCTGGAGCCGAAGAAGTTTTGAATGATTTGTCTGAAGGTTTGGAGGCCTGAGTCCCTTCAACAGCGGAATCAAAAGGCCCCTTTAACAAACCCGAAGTATTAGCTTGTTTTTCCATTTCTGCAGGACCCTTGAACTAAATGCATGGCAAACAGAACATTAATCCTGCAGGTGGACAGCGCCTAAGCAATACACACAATTAGTATGTCCATCAGTGATTGACATTTTTTGTGTGCAAGAATCACACTTTTTAAAATTGGACTGTTTAGTCTCTTTAGACATCCTGTCACTATCAGCAAAAGTTCACAACCAGCAGTAAAAGTCACCAAGCTAGTAAATGTTTCAAGTGCAAGGAACCACACTAGACTAGCAAGACTACAAAAACAACTACACTAGCAAGACTACAAAAACAATTACTCTGTAAAGAGAAACAAGTTTTCTTTTTTTTTTTTTTTTTTTGAAGAAGAAGACTGGTCAGAGGGAAAAAAGGTTAGAGGTGGGTCTCTAACTTAAATGATGCACTCCTCTAATCTGAGGAGATGCCTCTAATTTAAATGGTGGGAGGAACAAAAGGGGAGCCCTCTAACTAAAAGCAGGCTAAGAGGAGAGAAAAAAGGAATCTTCTAACTTAAACAGATTCCTAAAAGGGGGCAGCGCTAGATAAAGACCTAAGAGAAAACGATGGCCCACACAAAGCCAAAAACAAAGAGCAGAAGGTACCTTTAATAAAAACAAGAAACACTCAAGATATAGCAATATAAAGAAATTATTCTACTACTTAATTATTAGTTAACAACCACACAAAAAGTTAAAAAATATCCACTTAGCCTGAGCCAGTGAAAAAGCAATCCCGAAGCTGCAAGTGGCAAACGAGATCTGGGTAACAGTCACTAGGCATCTTGGGATAGGTTGTAGCCTCAAGCCAGTGAAAGCTCTATAGCTTTAGTATATGGCCGAGTTGGAACCGCTGCTCGGTTCTGAACCCGACCAGCAAGACTGAAGGTGAGACAGGACAACATAACATCATTTATTTCACATAAGCCAGATATATAGAGCCAGACCTAGAAAAGTACCCCTATGGACTGCTGAAAGGCTAACACCAAACTGCAAACATTATTTCACAAATGAGACTCCAGATAGAGCCATCATGACTGATCACTTACCCACTATGGCATGTAGGACTACACCCACTCATGCTGCAAGGTAAATGTCTGGGAACTACATATTATATTAAGTGAATATAACTTGTATGGGTCTCAAACTTCACACAGGTGCACAAAGCAGCTTAAGCAGCTGGATAATAGGAATACTGCACGTTTACCTCTGTGTTGCAGAAACACTTCTCCGAATCAGATAGTGCACGAGTCTTGTGTAAAAACAAACAGCTTGCACTAAATCAGATGCTGTTTACAAAGGGTAACAATCATTTCTCAGGAACATTCTCAGCAATACTTCGTATTTATCAACAACTCCCACTTAAGGCTAAACTCCCAATGTTTATACATTGTGATACTATAACTGAGTTTATCCAAGTGGTTTGTTTACTGCATTGCTTTTTGTTGAGATAAATACAAGAAAGCATTAAATGATGTGATCAGATCTCCTTTAACCATAGTGGTTGCTACCTTTGCTGATATTTCTAAAATATTTTTGCTGAAGACGTGAAATGCCTATGTAGACTTCTGCACACATATTCATAAAAAATAAATAAAAAACAAACACTACAAACCAGACTGCAGTGCTGTGTTTAGCTGAACATTTGTACAAGTGATTCAATCTTTTGTTAGTCTACCAGGATACTGCTTGGGATACTACTAATTTCTTTCACTACAGCAAGAATGCCCCCCCCCCCCCAAAAAAAAAAAAAAAAAGTATATATCATACCACTCAACCTCTCAGAACAAGAAATCTGGACAAATCCATAAATAAAAGTAAGACAAAGGCCCAAAAATAGGGACACTTTTTAAATATTGCTCTTACAAACTTAGAAAGTTGACAGAATAACAGGCTTTGCATTACCATGAATTTTCTGAAGGACATGAAGTTTGAAACTGAAATGTCTGTCATTATTTTCTAACTTCAGTCTTCAATGCTTTACCAATTATTTGCCAGAAAACTAGAATTTTATGAAAAACAGACAAAAAATATGAGGCCAAAATCTGGACATTCTGCGGAAATCTGTACAGTTGAGAGGTATGGGTACATGCAAGAAGTTCAGACCATAACAGTGAATCGTTGTTAAAGAAGGACAAGCAAACTTTAAAGCAATATGGACATTCTCCTATCATCCTTTCTTATGTTTCTTCTCTTGTCTAGCTGAACTAGTACAGCTTACAAGTAATTAATTGCGGACTACATTGTGGTTAGTGTTACAATTACTAGTGTTGCATGCTATATTACTCTGGAATAGGTCTTTGCTAGAAGACGTAAAGATGGACAAGATGCATACGTTTTTTTTTACACAGAAAGATGTTAAACAATGTTTGAGGCATATGAGTGTGAAACAAATACCACCTGGCACCACAGGGGTGTACAAGTGCTAGAAAAATCCCAAGAGAATATTACTACTATTTCAACTGGCAAGTTAAAACTTATCTGTTTTACTGTCATAGGAGTCTACTTGCTAAAGTTTCTGTTATACAGAGAATACTTCATTTAACTGTACTCTTCCCTTATGATGCTGGCAAGATATCAGGGAATGAGTGCAGGACGTTTGGGCTTGAATGACATCCAGATACTGTCTGGATTTGACTGGCATGGGGAGAAAAGATTATTGCAGATAGTGTTCTACAGATCCTTCATGGAAGTGTAGAACACTATCATCCTCTGGGATCACTGCTTAGTGGTGTTGGGGTAGTACAGGTCATCACCAGTGGCAGTGGTAGTGGTGCTGGGGGTATGCAATTCTGTACCAAATACACATCTCTTTAGCCACTCCAGTAGTGTAGTAGGATAAATCTGTAACTATGGCCCAGTCGACCTGGGTTTGATTAGCGGATGTGATGACTGAAGGAGTGGCATGGAGGGATTGGTGTGCCTGTCCTTTGTCAATGACGCTTCCTTAGGGCAGGCATGGTTCCATAAGGGGTGCTGCCTCAAATGGAATTCGATGAGAATAGAAGGTGGGGCAAGGAACGGGTAGGGCATATAACAACCCCCAAGGATGAAGCAGAGACAACCAAGCCCCAGAACACCCTTAGGATCCACAAATAGCCCCAGCAATATAGGAGTAAATCCAGGAGGTGGGGTCAGAGTTAAGTTGGTAGACCAATCCTGAAGATAGGACACTGTGGACTGAGCCAATATAGTGATGTCCCAAGAAGGACCAAAAAAAAAAATCTCCATCCACTAGTCTGCCGTGCAGACACCAGTGCATGAAAATACAACAAGAAACTGGCAAAGGAGGGTGTTTGTAAAGCCTAGTTTGCTCTACCTTCCCACAGCCTATCTTGACCTTTGATTCATGAGGAGAAAAATATAGTATGTGTGCAGTGAGGGGGGGATTACACACATTCAATACACACAATCAGCTGTGGGAGACAGAGGCAGACCTGGAACTTGCCATTCCATCTGGCGGGGAGGGGGGGATGTTAATTGAGGAAAACACTGCACTGAACGGCCACCACTGGTAAATGTTTGATCATATTTTTGGACAGCCTTTTCCAGCCTTTCAACCCCTTTGTATTCCTTATCATTTACACAATACTTAGATCATTTTGTGAATTACTGTCTCTTGAACTGCTTTGAAAAGAAGTGTGTAAACTGAGTGTCTGGATGGAAGTCTACAAATTTCCATGCAGTCTGAACTTCTATAAATCTGATTTTGTTTTTTTATTTCTTCACAAACCATGGTGCAAACATATTTACATATTTTCCATTCAGTTCCCACCTCCATTCCTAAAGAATTTAACACTTACTATTTATTGTTTACTGGAACATACACACCAACTACTCTATTCATGAAAGGTTTCATTCTAGAATCTGTGGTCATAAATCCCAGTGTCAAATCAGGGCGGTGCAGTCTTCCTCTACTCTTCATGTTAGCACAGGATTATAAATTACTAACTGTGTTGCCACAGTGACTAAACAGAGGTTTAATCATTAAGAAAATCAAGTGAAACCTAGCACATGATAGGCAAATTGATAGTCTTCTTCTGTCTTTCGGCTTTTCCCGGTTAAGGGTCACCACAGCGGAACTCCGGTCCGCTAATGATTGGCAGTAGATTTTTACGTGCTGGCTTGCCGGGCCTAACGCACAACCTTCAACGAAGGAACGCCCATTCACACATGTCGACACACAGAAGACGCTCTAACTGAGAATCGAATGTGCAACGTCTAACTGTGAGGCAATCATTAACTAATATAAACGACTGCAAAGTAAGGTTGCTTTATCTTACTATTTAGGCTCCACAGCTGATATGACTTGTGATTCTTATCTGATGTCATTTTCCATTAAATTAAATTGTTACCAGAAGTAAAATGGTGTCTGCAATGATTCAAAACTGGGTTTAAGACAGAATGCCTTATGAGGATCCCAGACTGGGTTTAAGAGAGAAACCATTACTGGCAAATTTGTCTCAGTGACAAAGACTATGCAAGTGACATTGGTGAAGGTATGAAAGAAAGGAGTGTCTTTTTGCAGGTGGGTGCATGGTTTGCAATGGGACAGACGAGACAAGGAAATTAGTAACAAAAATCAGATTTAACTATAGGTCAGCTGGAAGTCATTTCAGAACTGTGAAGTACATAGCTGGGAAACAAGAAACCAAAATAAATACAAGAATAAATTGTGGGGAATTAGTAAAAAAAAAAAAAAAAAAAAGTAGTGCTCGCAAATCAAAATACTTGAAAATAATCAGCCAGTGAGAGAATGACTAAGAAATGTGTATGCCAAGCTGTGCAATGAATTTTCTGTCTCTATACAAGTAACTTAACAGAACTCATAGTCTATGTAGTTCAGAATGTCCAGTTTCCACAAAGACATATATTGCATGGAAGCAGTGCAGAAAATGAAAAACAATAGAACCAAGAGCAAGATCTACATCTGAAGTCAAATGAGGAGATACATTTTTAATTAAAACAGAGCAGGATCTAAGGAAGAAGTCAAATAAGGAGAGGAATTAAAGGGATGTTAATTATAATCCCCAGGAAGTCAGTTTACTTATATATCAACAGAATTAAAAAAAAAAAACAATCCAAGAATGCACCTAGCATATTTCTGAAGAAATGGGCTAGAACAAGAAGATGGAATTTAAAGACAGACGTGGATGAGTCAGGAGTGAATTTTTCCAAATCAGTGGGTGGTATATGCATAAAACAACCTTTTTTCGGCATTTCTGAGGTAAAAAATGGGAAACATAATGACAGCTTGATATAATCAATAACTAGCTAGTAATGTGAGAAGAATTAGAATGTGATTAAACTAGGATATATAGCATATGAGACAGCCTAAGTATGATGAGTGGTTCTGAGTTAATATGAAAGCCACTGCTCCATTCTGAAGTACATATCCAAACAAAATCAACACTCGACTTGGAATTTTTAAAAATGTTTTCAGATTTTAGTTTCCTCACGTCTAGCACAGTCACAGAAATAAATATTACTTGGACTCAGTTTTAAGTCAGTAGTCCATCTGTATTTTATTTTTATTTTTTATTTCTACCTTTATTCTTCACTTTACCTCCAGAGGTGGAAATAACCTTGCTGTTTATTTTTTTCCTCTGTATGCAAAATTCTGATGACTCCTGTCCAGTGACTAGGCTTCAATAGCTAACCTCCTCAGTGGTATCACAGTTCCATTAATTTTGCATACTAAAGAACCAGACTGGTTGTTTTCATGTCAGAATTAACTACATCACACTTACTTATCTTAGCAGTCAGCATTATTTTACATCTGACAATTGTAAGACAAGAGCCCATACCTCTCAACCTCTTACAGCAATAAATCTTGACAAAGCCACAAATAATGGGGGGACAAAGGCCCCAAAGCAGGGCATTTTTTAAATATTGTTCTTACAAACTTAGAAAGTTGATAGAATAACAGGTTTTGCATTAAAATGTTTTGACGAATATCAAGTATGGCACTCAATTGTCTGCCATTATTTTCTGATGTCAGTCCTAAATGATTTGAAAGAAAACCACAATTTTATGAGAAATAGACCAAAAATATTAGGCAAAAATCTGGACAGTTAAGAGGTATGGACAGACTGCATTCCTATACTCAACTGTCTGTTGCATGTAGAATGTTTCAGGCCAGTTGTGAAAGGTTCTAAATGTATAACACAGTACATACGTGGACAAGGAGACAAGTACAAATGTATAATGCTGGGAAATATGTAATCTCTTGAAGTAGCTGAAGACGTCTGCAGATTACATTACCCTTAAGCTACAAATACATATCTGACCACATTCTGTGATCTCCTGTTGCAGAAAAACAAGTGCTCATCCCTGTTTCCCTTAATAGAGGAACATTCTACATTTCTTAGTTCTGCCTAGTTGTTTTAAATCACATTTACCTACGGGATATAGTGACCTGTCTGCTCATATGGCAGCTGTGGGCACTGTACTAATTCCTTGTCTATGCAACAAACAATCACAAATAAAAAATAACCAACTCTATCCCAGACTACATTGAGTCAGTTCACCTCTTTAATCAGATGCACTATTCACAAACTTTATACAGTTATTAAAATCTACAAATCAGTTAAAGCGCCTTCTACAATATTACCTCAACTAGAAAAAAAATACAAAGACAGCTTACCAAGGAGGGGATGTGATTCTAGTTATTTTATAATACTGTGAGCTTTAAGTTCTGTTATGATAATACTGGGAAAGACCTTCATTTCAGTTATTAAGGCACCCACAAGCCAATTGCCTTAACATTTTGTGAGCTTCTGCACTTTCTATAGTATTTAAAATGTTGTGCAGATAACCATCACATCTGTTACCACTGTGGCAGACCTTTAAAAACTTTTTCAGGCATTTGATTAGGGATATTTTAGGTTGAAAGAGTGACAGCATTTAGCTCACAGGTCCATGGATTTGTTTTCAGTTGTTCTCTTTTGAACACCTGCCCCAAACTGCAATCTTCTGTTGCACCTCAGAGTGTCCATTTGGGTTGCCCTACTTGTTGCTGAATGCCAACTGGCCAGAGCTATGAGTCAGACAGTGAAAAGTACAGTTTTGTACCTACCATAAATGTAGATGTCCGATAGACATGCAACTGCAGTCATAACATGTGGGTTGTCCTGCCTCAGGCAGCCCTCGGTCGGCCGGATTCCAAAGTCTGGGTCCGACGTTGGCTGATGTCGCATTTCTCTCCGACGTCAGAGCGGCTGGAGTACATAAGCATCAGCCGACGCCATTTTCTTCAGTGTTTCTTGCCCCAGATGCCAGGTGCCCTCTAAGGAAGGCTGTAATCAAATTGGAAGACAAAAACAGGATTCCAAACAAATAAATGAGCAATAAAACAAATACACCATAACAGATATCCCCAGCTAAGAGTAACAGGGATAGGAGTGGACCCTAGGCATAGAGGGGTATGGAGGGAGGGAAAATCCGACTGCAGTTGCATGTCTATCGGACATCTACATTTATGGTAGGTACAAAACTGTACTATGTCCTTCAAGAATGCAACTGCAGTCATAACATGTGGGTAGAATACCATAGCTTAGCTGGGGAGGAGGTATGCACTAGGAAAGAGATGGTGTGGCAATCAAACCCTGCAGGACTGCCGAAGCAAAGCCTGCTCTGGATCTGGAATATAGAGGGAGATTGTAGTGTTTGGAGAATGTATGCACGGAGCTCCATGTAGCAGCTTCTAGAATGTCCTTGGTAGGCACCCCTCTTAAAAATGCTGTAGAGGTGGCTGTAGCTCTGGTGGAGTGTGGTCTGACATTGGCTGGAACAGTCTTTCCATGAAAGGAATAACAGAATCTGATGCAATGTCCAATCCATTTAGAAATAGTCTGTTTTGAAATTGGTTTTCCTTGGACTGCAGGGGCGTAAGCTGCAAAAAGTTGTTCAGACTTCCTACTGGCCTTGGTTCTGTCCAGGTAGTATCGAAGTTGTCTGTGAATGTCCAAGGTATGCAAAAGTCTTTCCCCCTTATTCTCAGGATTGGGGAAGAAAGCAGGCAGATGAATGGCTTGATTTAGAGAAACCCTAGATACCACCTTTGGCATAAAAGTAGGGTTGGTCCTTAATGAAACCCTGTCTCTGTGGAAAATAATAAAGGGTGGTATTGCCATTAGGGCCTGTAGCTCCGAAACCCTTCTTGCTGAGGTAATTGCCAACAGGAAAGCTGTCTTCCATGAGAGAAATTGCAAGTCAACTGAAGCTGCTGGCTCAAAAGGAGGTAGAGTCAGTTTTTCTAAGATAAAATTGAGGTCCCAGGCTGGCACTGGGGGCCTTTCTTGGTGGCTTAATGTTCTTGATTCCCCTGAGGAATTGTCTTAGTAAGGGGTGAGAGAAAACAGGAGGATCAGTGTTGTATCTAGCTGAAATAGCAGATGCATGTATCTTTATGGAAGAATATGAGAGGCCGTTCTTTAACATATCTGCCAAATATTCCAAGATAAGTGGGATGTTCAGCAATGATGCATCATGTCCCTTGCTGGTATTCCAATTGCTGAATCTTTTCCACTTTGCTAAGTAAACCTTTCTGGTGGATGGTCTTCGAGCCTCTGTTAGTATCCGCTGAACTTCCTTGGAGAGAGATAAGCTGAAGTTATTTATGGGATCTCCCAGGCTGTTAGCTGCAGTGTCTGAAGGTTTGGATGCAGTGTTTTGAAATTGTGTTGAGTCAAAAGTAGAGGCCACTGAGGGAGGGCCCACCTCCTGGTGTGACATATGCTCCGTAGTAGTGGGTACCAGTGTTGTCTTGGCCAATCGAGCTATTATGATTCCCTTGGGCTTCTCTGCTTTGATCTTTAGTAATACTGAGGTCATCAGTGGCAGAGGTGGGAATGCATAGATTGCTAGGGAGTTCCAGTTGAATGAGAGGGCATCTATTTTCCAAGCTTTTGGATGGTATGTCTTTGTGCAAAATTTTGGTAGAAGATGGTTGAGGTGAGAGGCAAATAGGTCCACTTCTGGCTTGCCCCATGTCGAAGTGAGTTGTCTGAAGGCCTTCGGATGTAACCTCCACTCGTGTGGATCTGCGAAATTCCTGCTTAGGCTGTCCGCCAACACATTGTCTTTTCCTGGAACAAACTGGGATTGTAACTTGATGTTTAGGCTCAGTGATTTCTCCCAAAGCTGCATTGTCAGTCTGCAAAGGGGGTAAGAGTGGGTGCCCCCCTGCTTCTTTATGTACCACATCACAGTGGTGTTGTCTGTCCGTATCATTAAATGGCCTTGCTGGAGTTGGTGTTGAAAAGCCTCAATGGCATGCATTACTGCCAGCATTTCCTTTTGGTTTATATGCAAATGTGTTTCCTTTGGAGACCATTGTCCTTGTATACACCTGCCTTCCATGTCGCCCCATCCAAGGTGTGAGGCGTCTGTAGTCATGGTGTGTGTTATCTGTGGTTTTTTGAATGACATACCTGTGTTTTCCTGGCTCACCGAGGCCCACCATAGGAATTCCTTTTGTAGGCATGGAATGAGTGGTATGATTGTCTCCAAGTTGTTGCTGTGTTGAGACCAAATGCTTTTAGGTACCATTGAAGCTTTCTCATGTGTAGTTTTGCTAATGGAACCAGTAGAATGCAGGATGCCATGTAACCTAGGGCCTGTAGGAATCTCCTTGCAGTCATCTGGGTGAGTTTTGCTAAACCTTTGAAGTAATGAGTTAACTTTTCTTGCTTGTCTTCTGTCAGGTAAGCCATCTGAGAGGCTGTGTCTAGTTTGGCTCCTAAGAAGATTATTTGCTGGGATGGCTGCAGTCTTGACTTTTGGAAGTTGACTGTGTATCCCAGAGCTTGAAGTAATCGTATGACATAATCCAGGTTTTTTGTCAACATCAATTTGTCGTCCGCTTGTATGAGGCAGTCGTCCAGGTACGGGTAAATTTGTATACCCTGGAGCCTGCAATGAGCAATTACTGAAGCCAGGCATTTTGTATACTCTGGGCGCAGTAGATAAGCCAAATGGCAATGCTGAGAATTGATAATGCTCTGGCCCTGCAAGAAATCTGAGGTATCTTCTGCAGCTGTGTCTGATAGGGACATGCAGGTATGCCTCCTTGAGGTCCAGAGTAATCAGCCATGACTCCTTGCCCAGCATGGGAAGGAGTTGCTGTAGAGTCAGCATTTTGAACTTTGGTACTATGAGAAAGGTGTTTAATGCGGACAAGTCCAGTATTGGTCTCCATTGAGATTCTTTTCTTGGAACAAGGAACAGTCTTGAGTAAAACCCTGTTCTTGTTCTTGTTGTGGAACTCTTTCTATTGCTTTCATTCAAGTCAGCAGAGTGATTTGCTTGATAGCCTCTGCCCTTTGATTTTGTGGTAGGTTTGGCATGCCTTGTTTTCTTGGTAAGGTATGAAAATGAAACCTGTACCCTCGGTCTATAATGTCCAAAATCCATTTGTCCTTTGTCAGTCTGTGCCAGTTTTCTGCAAACAGAGATAATTTCCACCCAAGGGAGCTTCTAGTTGTTCCCTGGTAGGCGGTAGTAGAGGAAAGTCATTGAGTTTGTGGTTGTTGGGCAGGTGAAACCCCTGTGTCACTTCTTTGGTTTCCTGGCTGCCATTGTCGTCCCCTGTAAGGGCCTCTGTATTGGCCTCTTCCTCGGCCACGTCTGTTCTTACCCCTTTGAAACTTTTCTGGATTAGGAAAGGACCAGTTTTTGAAGGCCAATTCCTACTGAATCTGGGGGTTGAACCTGGAGGAAATCTTTCACAGTCTGAACTGATTTTGCTTTTCTTGATGGTCTTTAACACATCCTTAGCATTTGCACCAAAAAGCTTGTTCTTTTCCAAAGGCGCATCCAGAAGTTTTGCTTTTACATGATCTGGTAGAGGTTGATCTTTTAACCAAGCATGTCTACGAATCACCGCCCCTGTCATAGCTGCCCTACATGAAGCTTCCAGTGCATCATATCCACACTGCAGGAAGTGATTGCTTACTTGCTGAGTGTTATGTACAGCTTCCTGCAAAGTCTTCCTGTCTAAAGGATCAGGAGAAGCTAATGTTTTTTGTAAATCTTCTAAGGGATAATCCTGATATTGTAACATATGAAAAAGGCAATTTAAAGCTCTCATAGATAAGGTAGTGGATGTGTAAACCTTTTTGCCCCATCTCTCTAATGACCTTGCTTCCCTGTTGGAGGGCAAAGGATTTTTTGAGGTGGAGGCTGAAACTCCTTTAGGCCCCTGTGAAATAGTTTCCAAATCAGCAGTATGGGCCCTGAATAAATGGGAATGAGTTTCTGGGACCCTGTAACACCTGTCTGGCTTGGCTGGAGCAGGAGGAAGAGAATCAGGGGTAGCACTAGAGTCAGAATACAAATCATCCAGAACATCAAGTACAGGAGGAATAGCTAAGGGCCTGTGCTGAGGCTTCTTAAGGAAAGTCCTAAGGCGTTTCCTAGAATCAGAATATTCCTGACCCTGCCACTTGAAATGTTCCCTCATGGTGTGCAGAACTTCCCCAAAAGAAATATCCTTAGGAGGGGAGGCCGAAGGGATGGAATCTTCTGCATCCGAGTCCTCATAGGTCTGGAAGAGCTCTTCCTGGCTATCAGAGTGGACAGAGCCCTCAGAGTCTTCATCTGAAGGAGTAGGGTCAGAGGGTTCAACCCGGGGCCTTTTATCAGGAGGAGGCTGGGATGCTCTCTCAGGAAGGGCCTGTGAACCTCTAATCATGGAAATTAAATCAGCAGCCATGGACATAATTTGTGTCTCCGGAGTCGGCTGAGGTAAGGATTTGGAAGTAATATGCTTTGTTTTGCTGGCTGCCTTAGCCCTAGAGTAGGCCTTAATAGACATGGCCATAGGAGGCCTGGCAGCTCCACGTGCAGGAGTGACCTTGTCTACAGCAATGGTCTCGGGCATTTCCTCGGTTTCGGTATCCGGAGGAAAGTCTATAACTGGCGTCGGAGTAATGTCTGGAATCGGAGTTGTCGGTAATGCGGTGTCTTCGGTTCGGAGCGGTGGAGAGACCGTCTCAGAGGGAACCGGAGCACTCGTGCTAGGTTTTGGCGTGGAGTCGGTGGTAGACGCGGGCCGAGGATGTCGGTCCGGCTCTTTTCGCTTTTTGGGAGTTTGCGATGTCGGAAGATCCGACGGCATGGTGTAGGCAAATTTATCGCCGAAAAAATCTTCAGCGAACTCCGCTCGGCGCCTGAGAGTGCGCTTGTTGAAGCGAGCACAGGCTGCACAGGCCGAGACGTCATGGTCTGGGCCCAGGCAAGGGAGGCAGTAAGAGTGGAAATCCTTATGTGGTATTTGTTTACCACAAAAAAGACAATTGTTAACTTTTTCAGTAATTTCTGACATCGGCTGAGGCAAGAAAAGGTCCCCAACGGGGTACTTAGCTTTTTTGATGACTTTGGTATCGTAGAATACAGGAGCTGACCGACCGGCACTTGCGAACTGCATCTGCTTCGGGCACCGCGCGGCAAGAAAGACTGAAGAAAATGGTGTCGGCTGATGCTTATGTACTCCAGCCGCTCTGACGTCGGAGAGAAATGCGACATCAGCCGACGTCGGACCCAAACTTTGGAATCCGGCCGACCGAGGGCTGCCTGAGGCAGGACAACCCACATGTTATGACTGCAGTTGCATTCTTGAAGGACATCTGCTCCACCATTTAAATCCTTCATAACTCAATTACCTGTGAGAAGCTTGGTGAAACAGGATGAATAAAAATATTTGCCAGGTTTCAGGGGGATGAAGATGACCAAAGTATGCACGCAATAAACAAATGATCATACATGCACTAAGCAGATGATCATTCATGTACACAGAAACCCATTAACACCAGCCGAACACAAGCTGTTCATCAGTGTTAGCAGTGCTAGAGGCAATCCTGTTGTCATTCAGTAACTGCTATTAAAAGGGGGACTCTGCCCCCTAACCCCCTGCTAAAAATAGGACAGAGTATAAAGAACAAGAATAATGCAGAAATGAACATTATCCTGATAATACATGATAGGCTGATGCAATATTATCACTTGAAATGCCATGCTAACAGCAACTTTAATAGAGAGTATATTATCTCATTCTGTGGCTAGTAACCTATATGTTAACATTTCAAGAAATGGAAATCAGTACTGGTCTGCCTTGTATATGTATGCAGGGGGCCTTGGTAAAAGTTGCTCAAAACAGAATCTCTGATAATGGTATCATCTTTCATTGTTGCATCCTTACCTGCATAAGTAGTGGAAGGCTAAGGGATGTTATTTCAATACATCACACCTGCAGCAAGCTTGGCTGTTCATTGAACATATCACAGTACTTGTTTTCCAGCTTGCAGTGATTACAAGTGTGTAATCACATCCAGAAATGGCTGACAGCCTTAGCTGATGAAGGAAGCCCATATGTGAGGCTTGCAAGTGTTATCTCAGAACATGCAAGGCTTTAGGTGTAACTTGCTTTGATGCTTTCAAGGGTGGAAGGATACTACACTCATACATTCACAATTCCCAGTGCCAAGTACTCAAGAGTAGGCAGTCTGGCATGTTGAGCAGATCATTAAGGCTTTGATCTGTTAGTGAGCGGTTTCCTGTAGTAAAGGGCTTGAATTTCTTAGCCTTCTGTCCCCTAGTGTGTGTGTGTCTCTGAGCAAATACATTTAAAAGGCTGTGGTTCTGGGCTATGTCTGACTTAGGTCCTTGTGGTTCTTCATCAGTTAACACATTCACATGTGAGTTAAATACAATAGGATAAGCAGTAGATGGTAGCAGCCCACTTCTATGCTTCACAGCTAGGGGTACCTGTGCACATACGTAGAACTTTCCCAACATCTCTTCAACAGGAGAGGGTGATGGCATGCTGCTAGAACAAGCAGGCACTTGGGCAGCAGTTACGTGACTGGTTACACTATTGGTGTGTTCAGGACATAGTGACTTTTACTTAGGGACTGTTTTCTGTGGCAAGCAGAGCTGCATTGAAACACAGGTGAACCATACATTTGAACATACAAGGTTGCAGTACAGATGCAAATGTGCCTACAGCATGATATTAAACTTAACTTTTTTCATAAACTGTATTTTATTCCATGTTTATTTTTCATACCTTCATCTTAAAGCAAAAACAGTAACATTAACTCTCAGGACAGGTGCATACATGTAGAAGCATTTTAGTAATTTTCTCAATTAAAAGGGCAGATAAAAAAATGCACTGAATTTTAACATTTCTTTTTATACACAGACATTGATTACAAATGGATGCTCATAATTCCATGAAAATTAACTGTCACCTGCACAACTTCCTTGTTTCAAAATGTGGAACTCAAATTATTATTACAAGGATAGCCACTTTGCTATATTGTCATCATAGGTTTGCAGTTAAAAAGTTCCAAATTCTGGTACTGGCAACTAAATATCTAAATTTCTGAACTAGATATGGCCAAAGAAATACACTCTGGAGTTTGTAATACAAATCTGTGGAAAAAGTCCTTAAAACTATGTGAAAACTGCTACAGACTGAACCTGCCTGTTAACCCACCCCTTCATTTGCATAAACGTTATATGAGAATAACATTGTTACCAACCCATACCTCCCTTCTCTTCCTCATAACACCAATGCATCAGTAGAACCAGTAAGATAGTAACAGTGATGCAGCTAAGACAGGGGTCTGCAACCTTCACTATCAAAAGAGCCATTTTGGCCCGTCACCCACCAAATAAAATTCATCGGGAGCCACAAAACCTATTTGACCCCTGCAATGAAGACAACACAGTGTATAAAGTTTTATATATAGTTATTATCCTAAATATTAAAGAAATACGTTTATAAGAGCAATAATTAAAATCCGTCCCTATTTTTGATCCTTTGTTGGGATTGCTCGATCACTCTCAGTGTGTGTGTGTTTGTATGTGTGTGTGTGTGTGTGTGTCTGTCATATCTCTTGGCCTCTTAGAACAGGAAATTTGGACAAAGCCATAAATAGTGGGGCACAAAGGCCCAAAAATAGGGACACTTTTTTAAATATTGCTCTTACAAACTTTGTTGATAGAATAATATATTTTGGATTAGCGTGAATTTTTCTGAAGGGTATGAAGTCTGAAACTCAAATGTCTGTCTATTTTTTCTGACTTCAGCTCTCAATGATTTGCCAAAAAAACACAATTTTATGAGAAACAGACCAAAAAATATGAGGCAAAAATCAAGGCATTCTGCGAAAATCTGCACAGCTGAGAGGTAACTCTGTGTGTGTGTGTGTGTGTGTGTGTGTGTGTGTGTGTGTGTGTGTGTGGTGTGTGTGTGAAATGCATGTTAACATAAACCATATTATTCTAGCAAGTTTCTAAGTTTATAAGAGCAATATTTAAAGTCCATCCCTATTTTTGTTCCTTTGTTCCCCTCTATTTGTGGCTCTGTCCAGACTTCTTGTGATAAGACTTTGAGAAGTATGGAAACCTTTCAGGAGACGCTGCTGCTGCCAGGGGATTGCTTGATCGCTCTGTGTGGAATGCATGGCAACAGAAATCATGTTATTCTACCAAGTTTATAAGAGCAATATTTAAAGTCCATCGCTCAATCACTCTCAGTGTGTGTGTGTGTGTGTGTGTGTGTGTGTGTGTGTGTGTGTGTGTGTGTGTGTGTGTGTGTGTGTGTGTGTGTGTTGTGCATCAGAATGGCCATTATTTTTCAAAGCTACAGAGAGCCACTGCAGAGGAGTGGAAGAGCCACATGCGGCTCCAGAGCCGCAGGCTGCAGACCCCTGCGCTAGGACATATTTACTGGAATACAACTGCAAACTCATAGAACAAGATATAGTCCCTCGGGGACAGGAACTGGTGTGAACTGAATATGAGTTTCACTTGATATGTTTTCAAATGGTCAACCAACACAAGAAATGTTTCTTACCTAAAATAGTGCTCTCTTCTGGAATTAACATTTTTTTTCATGGTCTAGTTTAGAATTTCAGAACAGGTAGTACTGAAATATAAAACAGTGAATTAAAAAGCCGGAAATTATATATTCTCAAGGAATCAATATAGCTTTTACTATATATATATATATATATATATATATATATATACACACACACACACTGTATATTCAAAAGTTCAAACTATTTTTAATGCTTCCTTCAAAGACCAACACAGTAGTCTCAATTTCAGTATTATCAAATGACTTCTTATAATTATGTGCATGAAAAGAGAGACATGCTATTAAACAGAAGTACTGCTTAAATGACTACTCTGAAAAGCCGTTCACAAAAGCACATGCAAACATATTACTTACTGCATAATGACTGCTATGTATGTCAGTTCAATAAAGAAGCTTGTTAAAAAGACAAAACACATAACTAATAAATCTAAAGCCCCCACCAAAAAAAAACACATACAAGTATACACCAAGTTATGTATTACAGGTGATATATATATATGCACTTATACTTGTGCTCAGTTGTGTACTAAAATTGTGCCATGATACAAAAAAAGCTAAGGACCCTGTACAACATAGTAGCATTTGTTAAAAAATTTCATCATAACAAAGTAAACTGTATTTCTGATAAGTGAAAATCCACCTTGTGCTACAGCCTCGTCTTTAGGTCACTCAACCTTGTAGCACTTTAATTAAGTTACAACACAACACGCACATATTACCTTGTTTCTGACATTATGTAACCACTGAGTGAGAATACTGAAGTGGAAACAGTAATCCCTTTTCTCATTTACTCCTACATACAATATGCAGATGACTCTGCTGTATCATCACTTTAATGTTGGCTCTTTTAATTCAAGTTTGCAGTCTAATTTCACTCACTGCACCTGTGACAAGGTAATGGAGTTGCACTTCAAAGCCTCTAAAACTAAGATGATGCTATTCTTCTCCAAGAGTTTCTGTTTTTTACCTCTCACACCTTGCATTACCTCATAACCTCCCCTGACCTCTTGGGGAAGTCACTTGCATCACTGATATCCAAGTAAACGTTTAGAAGCATATGAAAATGTGGTAATCAGCTCTATCAAACTATACAAAGTAAGTACAATTCTCCCACTTAATGTCAACCTGCCCCTGGCTAATTCTTACTTCTTTTATTTCCAACGCAGTCTATACATTTTCTTTCAGATTTTCTCCAATACCTTCAACATAAACTAAAGCAGGCTTATAGTACTAATACTGTAGCATGTATTCCTGCAGGGTACTGTGGCCAGACATAGTCCCTATCTCACACACACACACCTGAGAAAGGCTGGCACAGGTTTACTAGCTATGCTCCCTCTTGCTCAGACTATAAGGTAATTATCACTGCCACCAAAACTCCTCGCCAGCTACTTTAAGGCTCTTAACAAAGGGTGTCCATTTTTACTGAATGAAATTAATATTAATACAAATGGTAGTTTGACCAAGAGAAAGGCTGTTAGGAGTGGCCCACACAGTTACACCAAATAAATATGCAAGTACTGTCAAAACTTAAATATCTCTACAAAGATCAGCCACAATTAAAGGTTTAAATATATTTAATAATAAGAACAAAAAATATTAAGTATATATATTCACAGTGACATCAGAGTTCAAATCACAGGGAATATTTAAAATAACATCAAAGGACAGACTCGGACAAATAAAGAAAAACAATATCTAAACTAAGCTTCACTATACTCCTGACTGAATCTAAGAGAATTTTACTATTCCCTAAAAACTTACTTAATAGAGCAAGGCAGATGATGTGGTGAATGGATCTTGTTGTCAGGCCAAAGACAGAATACAGAATGCTCTGTCTCACTAAGAGATTTCTCAAAATAATATCTAAAATGTTACTTCTGTGACAGTTTGCAGAATGACATCATTTCTGGTCATCTGACTTCTAGTTCCCATGCAAACCCCCATTTCTGGAAGCTGGCAGGACTTAGCACCTACCTGTAATAATACACACACAGGGGCTTTTGCTCAGATCTTTGGCAGGTGCTGGAAGTCATAAAACAATTGCATACCTCTACACTTCCAGAGTAGTAATTAGTTCACCCCAAAGACAATACAGAAAGCATCCTAGTACAGACTTTGTGTTTCTGGCTGCATTGAAACCTGTGAGATAGCATCTTTATGGCCTAGTCTATAAAGTGATTTTAATTATACAAATATATCTTATGTATTATATAATATTTTTATATGTGAAGTATTTATTTATTGTAAATATTTATATGTTTAGAATAATTGCCTAATTGTTTTGCAATTGATTTATGTCATTTCCTGTGATTTTACGTTAATGGATATAAAAGGGAGCATAGGTAAGAGTATTTGTTTTTCTGATAAAGTTCACATATTAAATGAGTGAATGAAAGCGCTAAAATCTACTAGTTTCTTTGTGGTCATTGGACAGACACCCGGAAATTTGTTTTTTGAAATACAGTTCTAATAAATTTCTAACACCAACATCTTGTATGACATACAGCTGTAATACATTTGTAACACAAGCATCTTGTATAAATCATTTTGATATTCACAATGACATATAACTACTTACAAAATTCCGGCTAGCTGTGCTGGCAGTACTTCCTTTCATCACCCAATGGTACACTCTAAAGGAAGAAAATTAGGGGAGAAAGAGACTGCATACCTTACTCTAGCCAGTAATAATCCATAGGTACAGAGGATGATGGAATAAAGTAGGGAAGAAAAATAAATAAATATGTATATAAATAAAATTAACCTTAGAGAAGTTTTTCTTGCTGTTAGTTTCTGGATGGTTCCTTGAAGCTGTCTTGAAACTGACATAATTTGTTTTGTTTCTTATTATCATGTGAATGAGAATTTGGGAAAAGTAACTACCACAGCTACCATAATTAAAGTACTTTTGAAATGACTGATTGAATTTGGAGGCAGACTATCTCAGTGTTGGATGAAACAGTTTAGCTGTTATTTTAGCTTCAACAGTGTCATCTGAGCTAATTTTCCTGTAGACTGGCTAATTGACTGGACTTATACTTTGTCACTGCTATTGTACTTTGACTGCATTTGGGCTTCATCTGTCTGGAAAACCACAGCAAACAAACAAAAGTTAGGACTCTGCCCTGCAGTAATCTATCTGAAAAGGCAAGGGTGACATTGATGATGATTTATTTTTCCATGGGCATTGATAATCTTCATTGTTTTAGTAATTGCTGGAACTGCACTAAAGACTGAATGCCTTCTCTCTTACAGCGGCTGACATTATTTTCAGGCAGGTCTGAATTTTGTTTTTCTTTACTGCTGTACTGAGTTAGGAATTTGTTATTACAGTCATTTGTTCAACTAGTGAATGTCCTGCATTCAACCTATGAGCTGCTTCACGCTTAACATCTTTTGGATGAACTATATAATTTTTGTCTTATGTAAATTTACCAGTTTGATAATGTTGCTGTTTCTGCCTAGATATAAACAGTGAAAACTGATTTTAATGTGATTATGCAAAGGTGTGACTTCTAGTATATTTATATTTCATCTTCTGGTTCTGAAATAGATTTGTTTCATTGATTTATCGTTCCCTTGGATGTCCTAGTTCCCCTGAAAATTCCAAATGGTGCCTTTTGTCTTCTTTGCCTACAGATCGTCTTTTGGTTTATAGAAAACTTTTCTTCCTGATGTAAACACTGATTTTGGGGTATTACTGAACTCTCAGGGAATGTTAAATGGTGTTCTTAGACTGCTCTGTCATTTGTGTATTGGATTAGCTATTAGTTTTATACAGAAGGCACTCACTCTGAAGCAATTTCCCCTTCTTGAGGGCTGTTTAGATAATTTTTCTTTCTCTCCTTACTACTACTAAGGGTTTTTATATTAAATTATAAACTGCAGTCTTTCATGTTATACTAACTCTGAGACTGAAAATTAGCTAATTAATTTTATAACCGACAACTCATTTCATTTTACAGTTTAACACAGTGGTCAGACATTGTCTCTCATTTTTTCATTCAAAATGGGACTCTTCTACACTAGGTGACTCTTATTTTCCATTTGATCTTTTGCCTCTGTTATGGTAAACCTTCTTGTCTCTTTGATGTCTAGTGGGGACAGCAAGGGGACATCAGAGAAGAGGCACTCTTTTGTTATGCATTCTGGTCAGGGCTGAATGTTGGAAATATAGCCACAGATCAATCACAACCCCAGGGTAAAGTGCCACCATTATAGTGGTCCTGTCTCCATTGAAAGTGGTGGTAAAAATTTCTTCTATTTTGTTGGACATGTCCGCCACTCGTTAGGTTAAAAGTAGTATCAGCTGAGTAAGTTCTCCTTGACCAGTGTCCATCCTGTCAATATTGTTTAGTGGAGCTCCTTCTACCAGTGGAGCAAAAGGATTAGGTTGGGAAAAAGATTCCATACCACCAAAGGAGTGGTTCACTGTTAGACAGAAACACTGTCACTCTGAAAAAAAGACCAATAACCACAAGAAGATGCATGTGTCTGTGTAGCAAAAATCAAGGCGTCAAACAAATCAAAAAATGTTCATGTAATGTTTTCCCACTCTTGGTAAATCACTCAGTTGATATTTAGAAACAAACGGCCATCAAAGAGCATATTAAAACAAAAAGAATAGTTTTAATTTGCTCAAGAAACGTATCTTTCAAGCAAAACAGTTAAAAGTTAAGCATTTTCATCCTTAATGGTAGGACTTCTTTAGGACTAGTAATCCATTACATAATACAGTTGTTTTATAACATTGTTCAATTGTCACATGACCTTAAGGAATCAATCAAAATTCAGTTGCTATGAAAAACTGGTAAGAGCACAGGTTGCCTAAAAAGAAATCAGTACCCTGCACTCACATAAGTAGTAAATTAATTTTTTTTATAAATTTTTTACAAGTTGTTTGTATAAGTTTCTTATCAGCTTTTTACAAGCTTTCTAAAAGTTGTTTCTTAAGTTTCATATAACTTATAAGATTTTTTAAGATTGTTACAAGACTTTAGTATGAGGAATAATTATTGGTATGACTACAGTTTTTTTTAATACGCTCCTTGATGATTGTTTGTTTCTAAACATCAACTGAGTGATTTACCAAGAGAACACTACGTGAGGATTTTTGATTTATATGGTTGATGCAGGATTAAGTCCAGTGGACTAGTAATGTTTGTTTTCTGATTGGCTAGTTGGAATTCTAATTGTATTTACATTTCCAATTGTTGTAGTTAACTGGTTTAAAATCCATTATCAGATTTGCATTCTAGAGTTTTCTAGGTGGGGGTAATTGTTTTGGGAGTTAAGTTGTTTATTTTTAGCGCATGCAATGTGAGTAGTTTAACTTTGTTTTGGATGGACTTGCTTACTGTGTCCTTTATCTAGTTACTACACCACATTCTGCATATCTACATGACACTCTTTTATGTTTATGTCTCCTTGGCTTGCTAGTTCTGTATTTCTGAAGAATGACCACACCAAAAACTGGACAGCAAAATGATCCTATTATTTAGTGCTTTCATCCCTTTATTGCATCCAGAGTTTGTCAGATATTAATTCATCCACCAAAAAACAGTTTAAAGGACTTCTTTGGTCACATCACATGATTAAGTCCACCGATAATGGTAAATGCACAATAAACAAATGACTTCTACTTAATCAGTGAAAAACACAGCGGGGCCATCACTTGAGATAATCTGATGTCTGCCGGCTCACTTTTTAAATTTCTTAAATAGGGGCGGTGGCACTCAGAGGGCAGAACTACAATAATAGTGTAGCTACAAAGTATGGAAAAAAGTAGGATTATAATAAATGTCAACCTGACTATAAAGGACTGATATTGAAATGTGCAATTTTTCTGAGAAAATGACAAAAGATGAAAGCAACAAGTTGAGGAACTCTCACTCACAATGAAATAGAAGTAACAAAGATCTGGCAAATCCACAGTAGAATAGAATCATAGGAGTGATGACTGAGAAAAGCATCTCACGAAGTTTGAGGCATTAAGCACTGCTACTGCCTTCAGTACATAAGTTTAGTTGTCACTGAGGATGTCCACTGTAGAACTTATTTATTTATTTATTTCAGTTTGATGACTGGGGAAGTCCACTGGGCCTAGACTAACCTGTTTTCAGTGAAGACTCAGGGAGAAAAGCTCCAGTGACAATGACAAGCATACAAAACAAAGATGTTATCAG
This sequence comes from Protopterus annectens, assembly GCF_019279795.1. Taxonomy (NCBI): domain Eukaryota; kingdom Metazoa; phylum Chordata; order Ceratodontiformes; family Protopteridae; genus Protopterus; species Protopterus annectens. The sequence goes on along the minus strand of NC_056746.1, from coordinate 365,181,660 downwards.
TTTCATGTAGACTATACAATATTAAAAAGTCATTTACAGAATATAAAATCTTACAGAGTGTAAAATTTAAACAAATAATAGAAATTGCTGGAAATTAAATTTTAACAAAGTTTGGAGTAACTTGAAATAGGATTTGCAGGGGAAAGGCTGTGAGTGCAGAATAGATGCTGGAGGAGGTTAGGATAGTATAATCAGAAAAGTTAGAAGATTAGATATAGATATTAGAGGGACTTATGTTGGAGAAGAGCATGAGCATTGCCACTTTGAAGATAGGTAGGAGTAGAGGAGGGATTTGAAGCTGGAGTAATTTTGAGTATTTTGAAGGGAGGGAGGAAGTGAGTTCCATAGTTTAGCTAAGGAGCAGGACAGCAGAAAGTGCCCAGGGGATAGTAAAGTTTGTAGATTTTTAGGAGGTTTTGATTTTCTGATCTAAGTGAACAATTCGGAATGTAGGGCGGTAAGGTGGTGGACAGAGGGACAGCTGGATGCTTGAATATGAGCTTATGGGCAGTGGTAAGTTTAAGAAGGTTCAGGTAGTTAGGAAGCTTGAGCCATTGCAGAGAGTGGAGGGAGATGCAGCGATAGGACGAATTTCTAGAGTTGGTAACGAATTTGCAGATTTTATTGTAGCAGGCTTCCAGTTTGGTTTGTAAGCAGAGCTGAAGATTAGTGAAGAGAGGAGTGCCATACATGTGAGAGGGGAGAAGGTATGAGGAGGCTAAGGTCCTTCTGCTGGAGGTTGTAAGGTGGTGGTTAGGCCTATATAGGAATCCTAATTTTTGGTGGCTTTTTTATGTTTGTTTGGATGTGGATATCGAATTTTAGATGTTCATCAGTGATGACAACGAGCAGTTTAGTGTGTGGCACAATTTCAATAGGGATGTTATTCTGGCTTACTATTTTAAAGGAGTTTTTATCAATGGTGGAGTTTTTAGATGGAGAAAACAATCATTAATTTAGTTTTGTTAGTGTTTAGGCCAAGGTGATTGTTTTGCATACAGGTTTCAGTATTTGAGAAAGCTGACTGAGCTTTATGCGGAAGGTTAGAGGGGGAGTCAGCTGAACAGATGATTGTTGAATCATCAACATAGTGGATTAGTGTGGTATCTATGATGGAGTGGTGAAAGTTATTGATGAATATATTGAAAAGTAAGGGGCCAAGGACAGAACCTTGGGGTACACCAATAGGGGTGTGTAGGAAATACGAGGTGCAATATTTCCATTTAACAGCTTACTGTCTTTTGGAGAGGTAGCTAGTGAACCAGGCTATTTTGGAAAGGGAGAGGTTAAGGGAGGAGAGTTGATATAGGAGTACAGGGTTGGAGACAATGTCAGAGGCTTTGGAGAGGTCTAAGAACATGGTAGATACGATTTTGCCAGGGCCACGAGCATGGTTAATGGTCTCGGGGAAGGAGAGGAGGGCACTGATGGTACTGTGGCCTGGACAGAATCCATGCTGTGTGGGGGCTAGGAGGTTATTATGGGTTAGGTATGGCATCAGTTGTGAATGAATACATTTTTCCAGGATTTTTGAGAATGGAGAAAGAATGGTAATAGGCTGGAAACTGGTGGTGTCTGTGTTTCTACCACTTTTGTGGAGTGGAATGATGACTCCGAAGTGAGGGAACATAGGATTCTTGGATAGACCTGTTTATTATAATGGAGATAGGAAAGGCTATGCTGTTGGCAGATAATTTGAGGAAAGATGAAGGTAAATTATCCAGTGCATTGGAGTATTGTTTTAGCTGGAGGAGGTGTTTTTTTATTGTGTTCATGGGAACAGGATTGAAACTGAAGGTAGATGAGTTTAGGGTCAGAAGGAGAGGTGGGGGAGGGGGAAGAAACTGGAGAAGAGTGAGGGAAGCTGGCAGTAAGTTTGGCTATACATTCCACAAAGAAGGTGTTAAATAGAGTGGCTGTTTCTTGATCTGTGAAGTTAGGGTTATGGCATGGGTTGTCTTTACTGCCAGTATGAAGAAGGGAGGAGATAGTATTCCAGAATTTTCTAGGGCTGGTAGTGTGTTCAGACTGAAGCTTGGAGTAATATGTTTTGCCATCTCTAGTTACAATTTTTTTTTAAGGAGTTGCGGAGTTGTTTAAATTCTAGTAGGACATTACGTAGTTTATTGCTATGGTATTGTTTCCACCTTTTATCTCTTAGGAGCACGGTTTGTTTAGTTTCCTTTGATAGCCAGGGAGAGGTTATAGCTTAAACTCTTTTGGTCCTGAGAGGAGCAAGGCTATTGAGTAGGTTCAGAAAGGTTTCATTAAAGTAAGTGATGGCATTGTCAAGGGGCAAGGTTTTTAAGGGTGTCCAGTCTATTAATTTTAGACAGTCTGAAAATATTTGCGGGATGAAATTGGAGAGGATTCGAGTCTGTATTTAGTGATCTTGTTTTTGAAGAGGAGAGGGGGTGCTGGGGTGCTGGTCTGCAAAGGCTGGCAGGTGGTCACTGAGAGGGTCGGGAAGGATTCCTGTATTTGAGATTAAGTTAGAATGAGATACTAAGATCCAGTCAATGATGTAGCCGGAGGCTCCATCTTTGTTTGGCCTGGTAGGAGAGTTTATTAGCTGGGTGAAGTTAAAGAGGTTGATTGTTTGAGTAGCGGATTGAGAGTTTATAGTGGCCTAGTTAATGTTTATGTCGCCTAGGATGAAGGTTTTGTTTCTAATGTTAGAGGAGAACCAGGAGAGAATGTCTTCTAGTATTTGGATGTTGTTACCTGGAGGGATATAGAGGGCAGCTATGCATACGGATTTGTGTTTGTTGATTTTTAAGAGAGCTCTAGTTAATTTAGAATTGGCAAATTTCGGAGTGGGATTGGTGTATGGAGTAACTGTATAGGAGGAGTAGATTATGGCTACGCCACCTCCTTTTTTGCTGAGTCTATCATTATGAATCATTTGGTAGCCAGGTTGAAGAATTTCATTGTCTTTTATGTATGGTTTAAGCCAAGTTTCTGAGATGGCAACTATATCTGGCTGGTTATGGGAAATCCAGGCATGGAGGTTAGGAATTTTATTTCAAAGACTTTGTGCATTAATTGTGGTAATGCGAATGGTCTTGGGGGTGTTAGGGTGTGATGGAGGGGGAGAAGTGATGGATGGGGTGTTGGTGGGGCCAGGGTGGGGTGGATATCACCAGAAAGACAGAGTGAGATTTGGTGTAGTATGTGTGCAATATAGTCTAATGTGGAATGAGAATTTGAGTGGTGATAGAGAGAATATTTGCTAGGGTGTGGAAAGGTGGGGTAAGTTAGGAGAGGGTAGGATAGATAGTACGTTGTGTTTATATAAGAGGGTTGTATTAGAAGAGCAGAGTTCATGAGTTATAGAGGAGAAGGATGGTGGTATAGTATGTTGGAAATTGGATGTGTAATGTAATGGTAAAGTATGGGAGGGATCAGGGAGGTGTGTAAGGTAACTAAGGGTGGAAAGGAGTGTTATGAGTAATGACAAATTGAGGAAATGTGTTTTGATATGAGACATTGTATAGTTGGAGTTAGTGTCTTTAGGTTTGGACTGTAAATGGTAGTAGGAATTATGAGTGATTGGACAGAATTATGGTATGAGTGGACTAGATAAATGTACAGGTAGTGGGGACGGTTGAGAACTGTGGGCAGAGTAGGGGAGGGGAGTGAGCCTGCAGGGCGAACAGAGGAGGGCAGAGCCAGTCTATGATGTGAAGAACAATCAGTGGAACCCTATGAGGTAAGTATCTTAATAGACAGAGTGTTTGCAGCAGTGCCAGAATAAGGTGGAACTACGTGGAACAGAATTGCTGCAGTTGAGCAAATGTCTGAGAGCTCAGTAGTGAACCAAAGGGGAACAGGAGGGTGTTAATGCTTAGTATGTTTGCTTAACAGAGGTTACGTTTAGAGGCTGGGGACTAAAGCTGATTAAAGCAACTAAAAATAAGTCAAATATCAAGATACAATAACAAAAGCAAAAAATGCCTTACCGGCGTGCACACTATATGCTGGGACCAAGTGAATACAGTCTGTATTTTATTTAAAAAAAAAACTTGAGATACAGAACCAAAACAAAAAGATGTAAACTTGCATACAAAGCTCTGCATAATAAAAATTGTTTACAGTTTGCTTAAATAAACATATTAAATCTAATAGTTAGTATCACATGTGAAAGTACGACAAAAAAGAAACACTGGAGGAAAGTGTTGGTGTTTGATCTTGTACAAAATTTGAACTAAAAACTTGAGGTGAATTTAGGGTAGCTTCTAATGCCAGAGAAGTACACTTGACTGAAAAAAAATAAAATGAAGATAACACTAGAATGGAGTCATCTTGAAGTAATACTTGAGGAAGATGACAAATTGGTGGCAGTATCTTATTATATGTGCATTCCAGACATGAGAAAAGCATAGGTCTACTACAAGTGGCCATGTTGTCTTGAAGCCAGAAACTTGAGCATCATGTAGTTCACACAGGCTGCCACTCATGCCTGAATTGAATATGAGTTTGGGCAAGCAGCTACCACACCTTACCTGAACACATTAGTTGAGTTTGAACAAGGTAAGTGTGGCAGTTATGGGGGATGTAGGAGGAGGAGGTGGGAGAACAACAACTGAGAAGACAATTTAGGTTTAGGGAGTAGGAGAAGAGTTTTAGGGTTAAGGAGTAGGAGAGATATGAGTTAGGCAGCAGCAGGGGAATTTTGGGTTCAGGTAGTGGAAGGGGAGTTTAGGGTTAGGGAGTGATTTGGGAGTTTAACTTTAGGGAGCAATCAAGGATTTTAGGGTTAGGGATGGGAAGTGGGGTTATAGGTTTAGGAAGCAATCAGGGACTTTAAGGTTAGGGACAGAAAGTGGATTTTTAGGTTTAGGGAGTGATCAGAGATTTCAGGTTTGGGGGGGGGAGTGCAGTTTTAGGGTATGGGAATAAGAACACTTGTTAAGAACTGGGTGGGAGTTTTATTGTTAGAGTTACAGCTCTGGTAGGGCTTTACAGTTTAACAGGGCTAGATACTGGGATGGCTAATTAAGAGGGGGCTGGAATTTATTGGAGAAAACTGGAGAATGAACCAATGTATTGGGAGCAAATAATTAAGAGAGGGAAAGGAAATAGAATGGGAAGATGCCAAGAATTTATTTGGACTGCAGGTTAACGACTGCCTTCCCTATCAAGGACTGATATAAGAGTATAGGTAAAGAGAAAGAAATAGGGGGGTCCTAAACAAAAGACCATCACTGGTAGAGTTTTTAGTAGAATCTAGAACAGAAGCTGCTGTTAAAAAAAGAATAATTAGTAGAGCATATAAAATATCGCAATCAGAGGAGCTTAGAAAGGATTGGGAAGAGAGACTGGATAAGAAATTCACAAAGAAACAATGGAGGGATATATGTATGTCTCCCAAATAAGCAGCAAAGTCTAGAAGATTTAGGATTTTTGCTTTGAAATGATTACATAGATATTTTTATACCCTAAGTAGACTCCAGAGAATTTTTCCTCAGGTAGACAGCAAAAGTTGGAGGTGTGATGGGGAAGAAAAAGATAATTGGGAATACATTTTTTGGGAATGTAATGAGTTGGCACACTTTAAAGATTCCCTGCAGACGACGCTATCAGAGATACTGAGTGAGCATACTGCTGTATCTAGGGAAATTATTTTTCTGAGCTATGATGCAGAATCAGAATTGCCTAGACATAGTAAAGGCCTTCCTGAGTCTAATTATGGTGGCTACCAAAAAAGCAATTACTAGAAAATGGAAATCAATGTCTAAACCAACTGTACTAGAAGTAGTGAATATAGTAACAGAGATGAAACAATTGGAATTGGGATCTTTAGAAAAGGGTAGGAGCAAATTACATAAAAAAATGGGAATTGTGAGAACAATACATATAGGGGAGGAATGCAGTTTAAAAGAAGGAAGGATTTAAATGAGCTATATAATGTTTGATTGACAATGATTGGTTAGATTATAAGTAACGCATAATGTTTGTAACTAAAATTATGTCAAGATGGCTTATGATGTATAATGCTTCCAACTAAGATTATGTCAATATGGTTTGTTTTCATTTATATAAATGTATGATTGTCTATGTCATAGCTGATAATTTAATAAAGATGTTTCTTGTTTATTTAAAACCAGATTAAGAAAGACCAGGCTAGTAGGAGTTAGGGCACTTGTCTTTTACAACAAGTGCATGAGAGCAAGTATATCATGAGCTACTAGCACATGTAGTAGGACTCCCAAAAGCACAACAAACAACAAGCACAGTAAAGGTAATTTGAGGGAGTGACAAAGACAATGGACACACTGCGCAGGCAGTTTGTTAAGGAAACAGCATTTAATATTAAATTTGACAAGTTGACTAAAAGA